>NC_051197.1:35155960-35455960 GCF_015220075.1 Falco rusticolus
ACACATTTAATAATAATTTAAGAACCAAATAGTTTTGACCCTGGATTGTACATCAAAGTTGTGCACGCTCTTTCCTTTCATAAATCCTGTATTTTACACCTCTTTAATCTTAGCTGTAATTCTTCAGTATGAGCAAGCCAAAATGTGCATTATTAACTGAAAAGAGACTTCAGCATCAAGTTTTATACTCTTATAAAAACTAGAAATGTTCTAAGTTTCAGTGTGCAAAGATATATCTGCTTCTGTTGCTACCTACAACTTGCTATAACCTCTTGGCAAATTCAATATCTTGCCATTTTCTAAAATGTAAACTTCCTTCTTAAGGGAATTCTTGAAGCAGAAAAAAGTACAATAGATCTTTACTGAAGTGAATACAAACTGCACCTCACAGACAGAGCAATATTAGTATCGCTTAGAGGGTCTCATGTGACATGTCTTGACAAACCTTCCTCAAATCCATTCCAAAAATTACAGAAAACAGCTCTGTCTATGGTGAAATACCTCACAAACACAGCAGCCTTTTTCACAGGTTTCTTTTCTACTTGTGCATTACTTCACTGTTGTAATTGGGAATTTTGCCACATACAAATTTTTAATGAAGTGATAAAATAAAGCAGGTATTAAGGTACTAGGAAAAGAAGGCAGCCCCCTTCCAGCACAGGAATAGCTATATGCCATAGGTTTAGATCTGTTTCCTTGGGGTTTTTTCTGCCTTTCTGTTGGTTTTCCTCCAATAAATTTTTATTCTTAAATACAAGCTAGTTTCAATCAAATTTGAAAGCGTGATGAAAATCTGAAAGATAATGAAACACGGGAAGAAAACAGGCATTATTAGACATCTGGAGGGGTAAAGAAAAAAGTCCAATTATTGCTGGCAAGAGGAGTAAAACAACAAAAGAAACACTTTTACAGGACTCTGTGCTTCAGTTTTCACAAGACAGCTTAATTTTTTTTCTAGAGCAAATTTTTTTACTTTTGGCTTCTTGCTTCTGTAGTTTTACAAGTAGCAATTTTCATAGCAGTCTAAGTTACTGTGAGAAATGGGGAGGGTTTTTTTGGTTTGGGGTTTTTTGGGGTTTTTTTGTGTTGTTTGTTTTGGTTTGTTTTTTAGAGAGAAGTGTAAGCTGCAAGAGGTGAAGAGACCCTCCCCTTGATTTTACTGAGTGGTGGACCAGACCCTTCACTCCTGGGAGCCTAGTCCCAGACTTCAGGGGAAAACAGAGTGACCTAGTTCAAACACATGCAAAACCATAAAACACATGTAAAATGTCAATTTTTAGAGTGATTATTAAACCTGAAGATACCCAAAAAAAAAAGACACCAGAATAAGTCCACATTTATATATATAGATATAGATATATAGATATATACCTTTACACAAGAAATCTAACCTACACATTTACCTCTTTACTGATCTGTAGCCACATTCTGAATCAGATATAAATGAAAGGACCAAATTTAGAACAGGGCTTTCACACGTCTCCTGCCTATTAAATTTTGGCCAGGATTTTACATAATTTGGATGAGTTTTTCTAATTCAAAATTTAGAATTTGCAACAAAAGTGTTGGAAGTCACTTTTAAAAACTTTTCTTTGATAATGGTTTTAAAGAAAATGAAAAAAATACATAATATAGTAATTGAAAAGAATAGATGAAAGCTTTTCTGGAAATCTGACCTCAGTTAAATTATTTTTAGAATTTATTGTTTTTCTGGGGCTGTGTCAGACAGAAAAGAGTTAATTCTGTTTTTCACTGAATGCAAATCTGACATGGAAAGTAATCTAGTTTATTTTATGGTTATGTATCAAATACAATAAAAAAAATAATTTCCTGAGCACAAAAGCAAAAGCACACACAAAATTTGGTCCTAAATCTTAAAGCCAAAATTGAACAAAATATTTTTGAGACATATTGGTGACAGCACTTTTTCATTTCTCTTTTGATTAGAAGTAGGGAAAAAATCATACTAACAGGATAAAGATTGCTTTCAACATTCTCAGGAAGGAGTGAGATGAAAACGTCACTGTCTAATGACAAGTTTAGGATATTTTTTTCCAGGGTAACTTTGTTGACTTCTCAAAGTGGAGGCATTGCTAAAAAAGCCTAATCTTTTTAGAGCATAAGTCATGAAACCAGTTAAGAGCTGGCCATCCAGCCTGGTCCTCTGCAGTGATAAGATCTGACAGGGTGCTTTGGTGCAGAATTACACCAGATTTTGGCACTGCCATGTAGTCAAGTCTGAATAAATCAATGGAATTTATATTTATGTTTAAAATTATGCTGAAGTGATTTCTGTAATAAAGCCACAAGGAACACAGTATTAGCAATGTGCATTAAAAAGACAGTTCATATTATAAATTTCTATTTCACCTTCTACATTATTTTTATCTTACTGTCTTTATGATGCATTCAAAGTGTACAGTACTTTACCAGCTTTGGTATATTAAAATGTTCTTGTAAATTGTATTAAAATAGCTTTGTTAAGCAGTCCTAATATACTAGTAATGCCTAACTATAGGTGATAGCCTGAATCATAAATGCTTTTCTAAACATGTTAGAATTGGTTTTCAGCATTGAATGTTCTGGTCCAATAAGACACTCCTGCACTAAGGCAATCAGCAGAAATTAGAAATTGGCATGAAAATTACTGTAACAAGAAATTGTGATGGGTTCCCCCCACCACTGCCCTTTCATTATGCCTTTGCAAATTCTATAAAAACAGATTAAAGTGAGACTGAACAGCAGGAAAATATTTTCCAGAATTGACCAGAAGTATTTTTAGTTCTGAGAGAGATGTAATACTTAAGAATAATGACATAGAAAACTCATCTTTTCAATCTGTTATTTCAAAACATTTTCATCTGATATTCCACGCAAGTCAGATGAACTTATTGAATATATCCTTTGCAATAGATGCAGTTTCTGCCAGTCTCAGCTGTGGCACTGTAAAACTATTTTCATATAGGGTAAGGTATTAAAATGATGATGGAGTAAGAAAGAAAGTTTGGGGGTTTGTTTCTTTTTTAATCAAAACAGCTTAGACCTGTTACTTTCAAATGAAATCATGTACCCCAACTGAGTTCTGAGACCCTCTTGCATGTGCCACATGCAGTACTAGAAAGTAATGCTAACACCGCCTTGAAGAGATTTATGTCGTTGCTTACTTAATGTTTTCAGCCTTCTTGGGAGTTTGGTTTGATATGCATTTTCTGTAGCACTGTACAAGATATACAGGCTGCTAAGGTTATCTGTATTAAGATACAATTTTGAATTAAACTATTTATACCAAGTCTAAAATATATTTCATTTTTATTGCCAAATTAAACCCCATTCTCCCTTGTTTTTGTTCCTAGAACAGATGCACAATGCATTTGCTCTGCATGCTGACAGGTTTTTGGCTGCTTGTAAATCCTGAAAATATTGATCAGTTAAAAATATTCGGATGCTTGCATCCCTCAGTTCTGCTTACCACAGCCTTTCTTCCTGGTCAGCTAGGAGAGCACCAGCAATTTTGTTATAATGATAAATGAACCTCATAGACAGGTCACTCTTTTTTACCTAAAGCCACAATTTGCTCCTTCCTTTAGGTCACAACCTGATTTTTCAGGGTGACAGATTTATTACTTTCTTTGTGTGCTAAAAAACAAATCACCAACAATTGCTCAAAATACAGTCCTGTCACAATAAGTTTGAGCACTTCTCAGCCAGAATGATGCAACACAAGAGGGTTTTTTCCTGTTTTCAAAGCAGCAAAATCACTTGTATGTTTACCACAGCTGTTGTGAAGAACCATTTGGCTCATTTCATTATACACATGTCCAGGCTACTCCCCAAAGAATAAAATATTAGAAACATTATTAAGTGCACCATTAAGATTTTCATAATAAGAAATGTCACTTTTTTTAAGTGAGGGTCATGAAAGAGTAACTTAGACTGGCATGACTGTAGTCACAAAGAGATTTTGGGTGGCAGTAGTAAAAATAATGTTTGCCAGAAAATAAGTGAACTTCATGGGTGTTTCTATCACATCACCAGTATCTGGACCACTGGGGTAACTCAGGGTTATTCTCCCATAAAAGCTGTATCTTTAGTTTCCTCGTGTATCTCCACAAAGTCTTTTTTTTTTCTGATGACTCTGGATAACACAGTGGCCTCAGGATGCTAGTTTCTGTGACACTGCGTGGGACCAAGACGTCTTTTGGACCTGAGCAAAACCCGTATCCTCAGTCCTCAAAACCTTGGCCCAGCCGCTGATTCCCAAATGGGAAACTCATTACAACTAGAATAGGACAGGAGAGGAATACTCAAGCAGAACTACATGATGCTTGGTGCCTACTTCCCACATGACATGCTAAGAGATACTACACTGACTTTCCATGGCTGGAAGACAGGTACCCCAGCTGGCAACTCAAGCAGCAAAGTCATAAGTAGCCCTGGACCAGGAAAGCCTGATCAGAACCTGTTGACTTAATTTGCCAATATATGAGATAGAGACATTCAGGATCTACACTGTTCTACTGCAGAATTGACCAGTGTCCACAAGGTGTCCACCACAATGACAGCATTCAATTTCTTATCTTCAACCTCAAAACATTAAGTCTTGCAATATTAACTGTTGGGGGCAGTGTGGTGTGTATGTATTCTATAGGAATACAAGAATGGCCAGGAAGCAAGGCAGTGGATATCCAAAACCAGGACTTTGGGACCAAATATACCAAGTAGATCAGCCGTGACAAAAATAACACCTGTGACAAAGATTACACCATCTTGTGAGAATCCTATTTAAAAAGCAAAGAAAGAGCTCAGCTACAAAGCAGTGTGCCATTCATAATGAAAACAGCCATTTTCTGAAGCAAAAGTTGTCTTGGAGTCTCACATTCATAATGGTCTTCCAGATGAAGACATCAGACTGTAATCAGCACTAATTCACCTTCCCATCTATTCTCACTCGGGCTTTGTAAAGTACTTAATCACTTTATACCTAGCCCCATACGAAAACTAAAGCAATATAATATTTGCTTTTACCTTCTTGTCCTCAGATCATAAAAACCTCTCAGCAAATCCTAATATTCACCACGTATACCAATAGCTAACAGAACGGTGACACAGACAGGTTTGGATGCCTGGATGCTCGTTCTACACAACCCAACCCAACAAATAGGACAGCAGAGGCAGGCACACATCTCTGTTTCCTGATACAGCTTGCAAATGAATGGGTGGTTCTTTTATGAACCTCTTCATGAATCAGCTACTAAGAACAGTTTAATTACATTCCTCAGGGGTTTGCAACAGTTGGTCATATAAGACTCATCACCTGCTTTCAGCATCCCTTTCATGTGATGCTGATAAGGACAATTGCTTTGTGAAGAAAAACACTAAAACAATCTTTAAATATGAAGTTATAAAAATGATCAAAATATGTAATTTGCCACAGCTGAAGTCCTATAGTGCTGTAACCAAGCTCCAGCCCTATAACCCTCAGACAGCCAAAACTACTGACTCCAAGGTGTCTTCCCACATAAGAACAGGTGAAGGCAGCCTGCACAGCTAAATTTTAGTCTGTAAACACCTGAGGCTGCTCTATCCAAACTTCTCATTTTACAAAGTTTCAAATCCTGATTAGTTCAGTTTTTTAGCTCTTAACAATATACTTTTTACAGAGCTATTGTCCTTATACTATGTGATGTCTGTAATATTATGTCATTAAACACACACTGTAAACATATACTGCTGGTTAATTCATTGTTTAATAGAACAGCTTTTGATAACCAGTGTCTAGTACTGTAGAGTTCATAAGGTAGAAGGCACAAGGAAACAAATGAAGCAGAACTATTTCATTTAGAAACTAGTGCATCCCTTAGAATAACTGCCAAATAAGATCACTGGAGTGAACAGCATAGCTGAAACCTACCTAAAAAGACACTCCACAGGAGCAAGTGATAAAAGGGGGAAAGCAAGCATCAAGATCCAGGGATAAAGCAATTAAGTGAGGCTGAGAATGACAAGCTGCTTGGGCTAAAAGACCTGCTTCTGTGTGTCAGTATGAATGCCACTAAAAGTCCAAATATACCGAGCTGGAGAAAGTCCTGATTTACAGTGAATAATTGACATTATGCCTCAGTCTCTTGGGTACAAATTGAGACACTCTGCTCCTGTACAGTTTTTTTCTATCTCTCCCTGCTTGATGTGCACATGAGGATCCCAAGGTGTCTCACAAGATCTGAATATAATGCTCACTTCATCCTACTACTTATTTAAAATGTAGTTTGCAAACATGATCCTTTTCTTGCCACTTCACAACAGATTTATCTGTTCCTGAGCTTTAGCTTGCACATAGTTTGCAATAAATACAAGCACCATCTAGCTGCTTTTAAGGAATTTAGATTGCCCTCCCAGCTGCAATCTTGTACATACATATGGCTGCCTCCAGCTGGCAATCCTCCATTTCAGAAGAGCCACATAATGAACACAAGTTATTTCCATTTCTCCCTGATGGTTCTAATGAGTTTGTCATCTTTGTCATCTCAGCGATGCCTTCAATAAAAAAATAAAATCACACAATCCTAAGACATGCAAGACTCCCACTGACTTCCATAGGAGGCCTGCCTAAGAGCATGGGCTTGAGAAATAAATGCCCAGAAACAGACCTAGCCATCAAGCTGGCTACACACATCATACTTATACTCTTTACATGAAAATACAGGTGAAAAGTAGCCTGAAAAGAGGCTACTTATCTTTGCTGATACGGAATGAAGACTATTTTCTCTAAGATGCTTTTTGCATTGTTGAAAGAAATTACTACCTTTTCAAACCTATCCCCTGAAAGAAAAGAACATAAAGTTGGTGATCATTAGCCATCTTTATTCTATTTACTGAGATAAGGTTTATAGCTCTGATGAGACAAAATTCTCTCAAGACAGCTCACACTAACCTTTTAGCACAGAAAGCACCAAGATACTAAAAGATGCTGTCCTATCATGACAGCTGCTGCAGGATAGAGAGGCTAAATGAACAAAAAGTAACTGAACTGTGCTCTGTTGTAGCAGTTTATTGTCACTGGGTCACAGAATACTCTTGGCAGACAACAGTTTTGCAAGCTATAACAAGACATGAAGTTAAATCTGCTGTTTTAATTTAACCTGTCTTGCCCATATTTGTCCAGGTCACATTCTGCGACTCAATTTCTTTCATTTCTCACATATCTGAACACCAGCAAAAATGAGTCAGTTTATAAAATTTTAGGGTTTTTCTTTCCTTTCCATCAGGCTAACGTGAACACCTAAACAAGTCACTTTAGTAAGTAAACAAGCTTTCCCACCTAGAGTCACCAGGAGAAAAATCTAATGACTTGCAAAAGCTAGTTTGAACACACACCACCATAGGGAGCTGCTCACCGGCATTGTGAACAAGCATCTCAAAAGCTCATCTGCCAGGCTCTCTCATGATTACAAGCCGGAACGTGCCCATTAGGCTCAAAGCAAAATAAAAATCATACTGTTGCACCAATACAGTGGGAAATGCTAAATTTCCTTGCATGGGTGCCAGCCAGCACAGCTGCCAGAACAAAAGTTAACGTTCAGAACAAAATCACCGTGCTGTGACCTTGTTCTCAACACAGCCGTTTCCGAGTTGGAGGGATAGACAGACAAGAAAAGAGGAGAAAAGTAGCCATGGTGGCCTGCCCGGCTCCTACCTTTGCTCTGCATGAAGCAAAACTGCCTGCTCATCCAGAATGAAAGGAATTAATGTTGCTGCTACATGTGTGGACAAACTTTTAAACACATGTCACTCAGCTAAACTTATTTCTGTAGAATCTGAGGAATAACAAACTAATGTAAGCAGAAATAACCCGTAGGAATTACCTATACGCAGGCTTTTACCAGTTTAATGTACTTAAATGGAAACCTTGGGTATCACTGGCATCAGAGGAAAGAGTGCAACTACAGAAACCTAGATGCAAGAAAAATTCTGTTGGCACAGTTACATTTTTGTTTGCTCACAATAAGCCTTCCCCAATGATTCTGGGTTTTCCTGTTAACTAACTGAGATCACTTCCATGTAAGGGCGACTTTGTGCCTCTTTTTCCTTAGGAATCCAAGAAAGACAAGAAAGTCACTGGTTAGAGAAGCCTAGCAGTCAGAATCACAGGCTTCCCTCCCTGACTTGTCTTATACACCACTAAGTTGTTGATAGTCTTGCTCACTGCTTCCCTTCCTATTATGAAGCTTTTTGTGGCTTAATTAAATGTTTACCAAGCTGTTTGCAACCTTCCAACCAAGGCCCAAAGAGGGCTCCATTAACAACTCTCGTGATCAGGGATGACAAGAATTTGTCTCAGTTTATCTGTCTTGTCACTGACATAGATTTTTGGTTGAAACAGGTAAAGTTCTACTCAGTTTAACCCCACTGGAATAAGGACCAACATGCAGACACCACACATTTCTAAAGCATGTAACTAACTGCATGTTTTGCTGCACTTAAAATAGGCAATTCTGTGTTTCTGCAACAGACTCAAATGCGAGGGATTTTCACTCAGATTCTCAGTTTTGATTGTGTGTGCAGAGCTACCTAATGCTTAGTTCACAGCTGTAACAACGCTGAAGAACAGCTCAGCTGCAGAGAATGGACCATCAACATTTGTACCTATGAATATCAGCCACTACTTTTAGCTAAAGCACACATCTCTGGCACTGTCAATCACCAAGACCCAGCAGGACACACACCGTTGGATTGCATAAGACACCTACATATACCCTGTGGGGCCAGAATGGTGAAAACCCAGCAGAGAAAGAACTGCCAAATGGAAACAGCATATTGAAATGCCTGCATGCCTGAGATGAGGCAGCTTTATCAGGGAAGACAGAGCTTTTGGCAGGACATCCCAGAGCACACCACTCCCCTCTCCCCCCATTTAACTTTTGCATGCCCACCCTTTAAGGACCTCAGTCAAAAATCAGTGTCACCAGTAAACTGAGACAGAATCACTTTTCCATGAAGGAGCAAATAGATATTGAAACATCACACATTTGCTGTTGGGTTTGTGCATACATGGGGCAGTTACCATGGATCAGCAGTCACAGTTGCTTATTCCTGAGACAGCGTAGTCATATATATCAGAAATGAGCTTTGGCTTTAATTAAATGGTCTGAAATTCAAGTTTCATGCACAGAACTTAAGATCCTGAGATGCAGCCCAATTAAATCAAGCAAAATCAGACTGCTCTTTCTATACCTAAAGCACTAGTCTGAGACCGGCTCCTTTCACTCGGACGCTTTCTGGCTTTCGCTGCCTCCCAAGTCACCGAGAGCCAGTCTCCCTTTCCCCAGGCAGCAGCAGCAGGCAATATTTACCCCACTTCAGCGTAACCCTCCCAGCCTGTTCTGCTACAGAGTTATGTGCAGATATAGATAATACACCAAGCAAGCCTCATTGGAATAACCAAACAGATTAAATACACAAGTTATTTAACAAGCAAAACATCTAAGAGAGCACTTTTTCATACCCTGAATGGCACTAGTTGTTCAGACCATAATAATATGGTGTTATATTTTATTCTTGGGTCTTTGAACTCCTTCCCCATCCTCCACATCTGATCAGTAAGCACTGAAAAACTTCACATTGGGTAGCCCTCTCTTTAATTTTTACCTCCTTAAATCTCCAGTTCTCATCTCCTGGCAAAATCCATTTAAACAGGGCTCACAAGTTAATGGTTAAACTTGTTGTTTGTAGTACCATTAATATAGGTCAAGCAGCACAATAGTTACAACTGCTGTGAGGGAAGGTACATAAAGACACAGTAAGCAGTTCAGGACCTTATTACAACACGTCTATCAAATGCAGGGGTACAAACAATGTGCCTGATTCATCAAAAAGATAACTTCTGCTGACAGCACACACTGTTCCCTGGAGCCTCTTACGCATGGCTCAAAAAACAAAATTGGAAACGTAAACTACATAGACACATACTTGCAAATGTGAGTATGTTTCAGCACAGTGAGCATTTCTATGCAAAATACCAGATACAGGCAGCGGGAGGAAGTCAGCCCTAATTTGCATCACTGAGCACAGAAGAAATCAGCAACAGCTATGACTTTACTTTGCATTTTCTCTCATGTAACCAAGGGAAGAATTTGTCCCACCAGGCCCAAGGACACACATTTTTCACTGTGGGATGCACATGCATAATGCCTACAAGAGGGATTACCTTATGCTTTATTCAAGAATATTCAAAAGGACAGACCTCTCCGTGCCTCAAAAAGTTAGTATATCAGGAATACTGACAGTAAGTACTTTTTCAAAACTAACGGCACCGTAAAGCTTCACAACATGGATTACTTATGCTCAGCACCAGTCATTCACTGTCTGCCAATCCAGGTAGACATCATCCCTGATTCGGTTCCCAAGCTCCCGCAAAGTCCCTCCCAAGGTTCTCAAACTGAGGTAAATTCCCGGACATTGCTGGGGTGAAAGCAGAAAGAACAGCCAGGCCTGGAGACTGACCGAGCCTGCAAGGCATGTCGCTGGACACAATTATTAGTCCTTTTCACAATTATTTGTATCGTGACCGCATGTAGAAGCATCAATCAAGCCTGCAGTGTGAAGCGCATCCACCCTGGCAAAACCAAACATGATAAAGCTGGCTTTTCTGATCAAGCATTTTGAAAGTATGAATAGCATTTCAACCAGTTTCTCCCTTTTAAACTGAAATATATCTAAAAACCTTTTGTCTCAGCCTATTCACTAGAAGACTTTACTCATACCCAAGACCTAGCAACTGTAATTCCAAGAGGACCAGTTTGATTATTCTTAATCAGGATATTTTACTACATATAATAAAATACAGAACCAATACCAGAAGAACAGAAGTCATTACAGACTAAATTTATCATGTGCCTCAGATTTTCTTTCAGACTTCTGTGGTTTTTCATTGGTAAAAATTGAACACCATTTTCTTCCATTTATCTCACTGATACAATATTTTGCATTTCTGTGATACCTGTTATCTCTTATTTCAATATGCTTTATGAACCTTGGACTAGATCTTCAGCAAGTGTGAATCACCATAGCTCAATGCTGACTAACAAAACTCTTTTGAATCACACTACTTGAAGAGTGATTACTGCTGTTGCACAGCCCTGTAGACAGAGAAGGGACACGTAACAATAACATGACATTAAACCACAGTAGATCTCAGGTGTAATGCTACTAGTATTTTATGAGATAAAAACACCTCGTGGAATCATGATTTTAAACGCTGCTTAAAGCTCACCGAAAGCATTCTAACCACTTTGTGAATGTTATACACTGCTACACAAGCCCCATCTGGGGTGTTTTCCAGTAAAAACAGATCATGTCACAATTAAAAAAAGCACTGTTGACACTTATTAAATTAACTCCAGTGCATGTTATATATACTACATAATAAAAACAGATCAACAGACTACTCTGCCTTCTCATTGTACTCATCCTGGTAGGACAGCCCCTCGTGACAGTTTGAATTATAAAATAGTTTGCTTCAAGACAAATAGCAGCATGATAAAGGGATTTTTATGCATTCATCTGGACATTTTTTGTATTCCATATTACAGGTCATCTCTAATAGCTTCATATGTTGCACTTCCCGCACTAGAATGAGATGCACTCCACTTTAGCACAGATGTACAGGAAACTCTGCTACAGAATAGTTCCTCTCTGTTATCAGAGCTGAATCCTTTTTGTACAGAAACCGTTTATAA
Source organism: Falco rusticolus (assembly GCF_015220075.1). NCBI lineage: Eukaryota > Metazoa > Chordata > Aves > Falconiformes > Falconidae > Falco > Falco rusticolus. Next base: position 35,167,696 of record NC_051197.1, read on the forward strand.
TAATGAAAACAGCATTGCCTCACACTATTGTTTTTCTTGAACATCAGTAAAGATTTCATTTAATTCATCTGATCATGACGAAGGAGAAATAAAGTAACACAAAGACAAAAAAAAGTCCACAGAAGGTTATGAATAAGAAACGTAAGAGTTCAGAGAATATAATGTAACTGCCTGTAAAAACACACGTGACCTGTTGGGAGTGAGGCTGCTTCCTTAAGGTGCTGGAGGGGTCTCTCTGCTCAGTCATCTGGGAAGCACAAGGTGGAGTTGTGCCCTGCTGATATTCAGATTTCTAAGGGAAGAAGGAAAGGGCTATGTGCTCTCCCACCCACCACCACTGTTTCACCCTAAGAAGATACCTGCCGATTTCCAGCTAGCAACACTTCATCCCATTTAATATGGGGAAATAACAAGTCACTTTGAAATCCAGCAGAAACTGTAAGTCAGCCAACTCAGCAATATCAGCCTCTCCAAAATGCCATTCTGATCCTGAAGACATGCTGTATTTCAGTGAATTTCCCCTTCTATTATTATGACTGTCCTGTTTAAACACAGTTTTAGGATGGATACAACTAAAGCTGTTGATGTGGCTAAGGTGCTTGGTGAACACTGATAAATCAATACAATTCTGCACTCAGATGTACTTCCATTGGGTTAGCCAGGGTGACAATTCACCTGGTTTCTACCAAAATGTCAATAGAAACACATCTGCCAATAATGCAGCCCTGAGTTAACATCACACCATTGTAAAAGTGGTGCAAGTTTCTGTGAAAACCATTAGGCCATAATAAAACCCTTAATATCTCATGAAACCTAGTTCCTTACTAGGGAATCTGTGTACCCACTTAAGAAGCAGATGGATGGCCCTAGAAATACGACACTTGCTGTGAAGAAATGTAGACTGTATTAGTGTATTACCTTATTAGTGTGGTACCTTATCTAAAAGCATGTTCACACTGCGGGGGGGGGGGGGGGGGGGAGGGTGTACCAAGTAGGCTTCATCTCCAAGTTATGTACTTTATTAAGGCTTCTCCTCTTGTCTGGCATTCTTGAAACATGATAAACTGTTCAGAAAACTACAACTAGCAAACTCTCCTTTACAACACTTGGGTAACCTGGTAGGACAATAGGGCCTTTGTGCCTTGTAGTGACTCTGGGACTGAATCATATCATCACAGTAATTCAAAATTCACTAAACAGCTTCTCAGAACAATGGTATAAAAGCAACAGAGGCTTAAGGAGAAGTACCAAGTACTATACATTGCAGACAGCTTTTGACATTGTGGGTAATGATATCAAATAAGATAAAGTGAGGATCACTTCATTCACTATCCAGAAACTTTGGTCTGTCTGCTTTAAAGATGGTTCTTTTTAACTTCCACAGGCAGAAAGCTGCAGGCTTACAGGTCCTGTCTGTGAAACTCTGCCAGGTCTCAGCATTCCCCTGTGCACAGAGACGTCTTGCATGGAAAGCTCAGGTTTCTTGAAGGTTTCATTTTAACATGTGTAACTTGTATTTCTAGTCAGCTTATCTTAAAGATGGTTTGGCAAAATCAAAAACATAGCTGTGGAAATTCTGGGATGCTTAGATTTTGGGCAAGTTTATCAAAATAATATACTTAAGTGGGTTCATAGTTGTTTTTATAGCAATCAAGGCATAGAAACTGCTTCAGAGATAAAATGATACCTTCTTGTAAAGATTGTATAGAACTCAGCCCAATAGACCACTTCCAGATATAATAAATGCGTATTCACTTTTGAAGTTATCAACAGTTACCTCCCACATGAGGCAGTTAAGACATATTGACATGGCTGTCTGAGATGAATCCTTTCTCAACAAATGAACTTTTGCAATAGGATCAGGATTAGCTTCAAATCCCATCAGAATCTATTATAAAGCCCCAGAGCTAAAGCTTTTTAGCATTTGCTGTAGTGTTTGGTGTTGGGTTTTTTGTTGTTTTTTTAAAAAAGAACAGGGCTTTTTTATATGGCAAAATCACCGAGGCTGTAGCTTCACCAACAGTTCTGCTCTAATAAAGCTCCCTGCAAGAAAGGTTTTCCCTGTGCAGCTGCTTTCAGCATAGACCAGATCAGGAATGGGGTCCCAACAGCCCCCAGAGTCCAGTGTAGTCAGAGGGACTCAGAAACTGAAACAACATTGTTGATTGCAACTTTCCAGGTGAACAAAACCATGGGGATCCAAAGACCATGCTGCAATTGAGGCAAATGCTATCAAAGGATGTAGAGAACACAGTACAATATCAAGGGTTAAAAGCAATTCTTATTCATCGGGAGACTTCAGCACAAGAGTACATCCTTATGCTACTAGTGTTGCACATATAGAATATTTCCTGTACCCCTTCTTTAAATAAAAGAACAATTTCTAGTAACAGCAGCAGTGCAACATCTTCAACATCTACATTTCAGAAAGTTCGCGGTGCAGGTGCCAAATTTCAGACATATATGGGAAGCATCAGCCAGAGGAAAGCTGTCCAAAACTGGAGACAGTGAAGGACCAGGCAAAAAGGGAAAAATGAGATCTAAAGTCAAAAGGGAGGGGAAATAAAACCAGTCAGCAACAGAATGAAGAAGCAAGAGATAAAAACATTTGTGTTTGAAGTAACAAAGCGTGCTTTCATTCACGTTGTGGAAACATTTTAAGCTACCACAATTTCACTTGAATTCTGCTAGTTTCTTAAGACTACTGATACTATAGGAGAAATGATATAGAAATCCTTGATGCCCTGCCAAAATCCTAGAGTCTGTTGCAAAATTACAGAACATTTTACAAACTTTTGAAACTTCAAACCAACAAAGTCTCAGCACTTGTTCCTTCCCAACATTTTATACAACTACTGTGTCAGAGACTTGACTAAAACGGTTCTCACCAGAATGTTAGGAAAGTATTCTAGTTCATTATTTCTTTTTATTAAAAAAATGATAAATCTCGTTGGAATCTCCACCAACTGAAGTCCGTATCTCTATATTTGCCTGAACACGGATCTTGAGTCAGAAAAAAGTTCCACTCCATTCTATCCCTCTTCTGTCATTTGTCTCAGTGTGCTTTGAGTAAATAATTGATCCAGTACATTTATTTATTTTAAGCTCAATGGATGCTTGCTCCAAGGCTGAAAATCATCACAAAATGGTGTATATTTTATAGTGTGTGAAACTCTGATGCCTTAACAAGAGAATTCTATACAGCTTCCTGACATAAAAGGTGAGGATCCAAGGCAGGCAAGATACTTCTCTTACAGCCAAATAGGAACACTTGGCATCCTACCCTCACTATCAGATTCAGAACTTGCCATGCTGTTAATATGAAATGAAAAATCAATAGTTATTGTTCTGTCATTACTTCCCATCAACTGATGCATGAGTGTCAAACATTACAGCGAGTTAATAGTAACACAAGGCAAAGGGATCATTTTCCAGAAACATGCTAGAGCCACACATTACGCATGTCCTGGCATTAACCTCTCACCTGGGCAAGCTCTCTGTCTCCTCTCAACACACTAGCAAGCAGCTGAGAAGGGCTGTGCATCCACACAGCAACCACCTAAGCTGGAGCTGGAGCAAGGCTTCTGCAAGCAAGATCTCGTGAAGGTCAGCAGTGCCCTGTCCAAGCACCACTAAAGGGTGCCCTTTGTTGTGAACTACAGAGCAAAATTGCTTCCCGCTTTATAAAAGAAAAAAATCCAAAATTATATATCCATAGGGAGAATCCTAAAATTATCAGACTGCTATTTGAAAAGCCTTCACATCCTAACTGAGAAGCACACGCAAGTCCCCGTGCTTCATTACAAAAGTAGTTATGGCCCATTCTTAGGAAGGGATGAGGAAAGCTCCTACAAAAGCTGTCAGGGAGCAGTGAGGGCCAGCTGCACCCTGAGGGGAAGAAAACTAAGAGCTAAGGGCAGCAACAACACAGACCAGGCAGGGAGCTCACCGGCACAGCACAGTCCCACGGCACGGCAGCTGATCAAGCAGTGGTGGCAAGTCCTACCAATGCTCCCATGGTCCTTGGGTGGAAGCAATAAAATCCGCCAGGTCTGAGGCCAAGCCAGGAAGCCCAAAGGATCGCTCCGGTGCAGGTTCCCCTCCAGCACAGCTCAAGGAAGGGGCTGGGTCACACAGCTGGAGCTTAAATGAGCCGGTGGCCCGGTGGGCAGGCAGCCAGGGAGCGGCCCTGGTGAGGCCTATTAGTGCCCTGGCAAAAGTTTCTCTTTCTTTACCATCCTACTATTGCTCTATTCAGTACCTCTTACTCTGTATACACGTGTATATTTCTAATACAGAATTCTCCAGCAGTCGCGATCAGGTCCCTGTCTCGGCTGTACACGCTGTTGTCTGGGCCACTGAAAAGCATTTCAGTCTGAAGGGAAGGCAGGCAGGAGTGACCAGGGGACAGCAAGAGCAACAGCTGTAGGAGGAGAATAACATCAGTTCACAGTTATAACAATACAGAAATAAGGGTATCTGAAATCTGTTTATATTTCCTGGTGTGGTAGAAGTACCCAAAAGCCCTAGTTCCAGGCAAAAAACTTTGTCTAGGCACTGTACAAATGGAGTGGCTGGACAGGAGCTGGAGACTTGTGTGCCACCATTAGCAGCGGAATTTAAAGCTGTTCCCTGAAAGTCAGGATCCCTCAGAAATCCCAGGTGCTACTGCTCTCCCCAGAAATATAAGCACTCTAGTTCCAGGGTCATCTGCATTTTTCACTGTGGTCTAAGCATATAAAATAAAGTAAGTGTACTGTCTACAAACTGTAGACACATTGTATAAAAGGATATAAAAATATTAATTAATACGTTATACTGATCTATTATTCATGTAACTGCACTAGGGAGACTATGTTCTTGAAGGAATAAAGTATTTCTCAGATCTTGTTTACTTGTTCTGTTTTTTAAGAACTGCAACATTTAGCAAGAGTGATTCCTAGATGACTTGGAAGACAATGAAAAAACTCTTTCTTCAGTGCTATATATGCTTATGAAATCTACGCATTGGACAGAATAGATATGGGGTTTTATTAGAAGCTTACATCTAAAGTAATTACTGCTATTCAGATTCCAGCATATGCCTCCAGAAAACAACCATCTTAAATTTTAAATTGCCAAGAGAAAGTCTAGTGTTCTGTTTAATTATTAGTGCCATAAACCAGAGCAATATTTACCTGCCTATAACAGAGCTTAGGAAAATCCACTTATCTCTCCTGCCAGGTGCTACGTTTCTCACAGTTATTAATAAAATGATCTGAAATCCTTATTTGTGAATGGCCTTTATTCCACTTTTCTCTCCTGTCCAGTGTCCTTCCCAATGAAAGTCGGCTTTGAAATTGGAACAGACTGTGCACTTGCTCATTGGGAATATAGAAAGAAGTGGAAGCTCTTCCCTACACCAGCTCTGACCCCTCGCTTGAGCCCTAAGTTTTGACTCCTCCTCCCCCTGGCTGCAGGGTGGCCCATCTCAGCCTCCAGACATCCTGCCATTCCTGGTTCAATAAATGAGTTTCAGTGAGGAGGCCTGCTTTCCTTACACACGAAACGCCACTCTGACCTGCTTTCTCTCGCCAGTCTTTCACCTCCCCTTAGCATTCAGCTCACTCTTATTCATGGTCTCAAGCAAAACCAGTCCGTGTGCTTCCTTCAGGAGTAGAAATTAGTCAGGAACTCATCAGAGCACTCAGGGTCTTCCAGGATTTACCTTCCTGAAGTAAGTCTTGGTATTTCCATCCTGCCTCAAGCTAAGGTGTCGGGGGGGAGGGGGTTGGGGTTGGGAGGGCGGGGGTGGTAACAGTGTCATCCTTTGCACGTATGTACATATCTTGAAAAAACAGATAATCTAGCTACCAAATTCAAAAGGTTTTTAGTTCCACTTAAGATCCACTTTAAGACTTTCCTCTCCTTCTCCTCCCTTCTGAAGTAATATATTCCCGACATTTTATTAATAGTGCTCTAAGAAGAAACTGTTTTCTGCTCCTGAGTGCTATGTGAGATGATGGATGAGTTCACAACACCTGTTACTGCTACATACGTGGAAGTAATTTCCCCCAGCCTGTTTCACAGAAATCTGTTCTTTTCTCACAAAGTCAAACACTCTGCTCCTATTTCTAGTAAATAACTCCTAGATAAGCTTTGAAAAGGTTCAGTGAGTAACTAATCGATATAATTTCTCTTTGTACACCAATAAGTTAGATTATTGAAGAAAAGGATTTGTGCAAGAAACTAAAATTGAAGCTACTTACATAAATAGACAGGAAGATAAAACTTGCCTAGATAGCTCTTCTCACACCAAGAAAAAGTTTTATTTCTCCAGTGCAGAGACCTAGCACTAAATCTGTATCCCACCAGAACTCATCCCACTCCTTCAGTTAAAGCCAAGAGAACTTCTGTGATCCACGACTGTATGCTTCATTCTGCACAGAACAGTTTTCCTCCTAAGCAGTCCTGAAGGTTTCCTGATTGCTCATTTAACCTAAGAAAGTTCTTACAAATGTCTGCATTTACCTCCTTTTCTAGATATGAATTTATTAGCAGAAATATTCACTAAAATGTTTGTAATTATTAGGGAAAAGCCACAAGAAGTAATTTTGTAATTCCTACAATTCATTATTCACCTCCAGATACAGTTTCTATTAAATTGTGGTCATCCAAACAGAGAACAGAAACACATGAGAGGTTAAAATACACTGATTAACGTAGTCAGGGAAAACACTTCACATTTTGAACACCCACAAAGAACTTACCTTGTTTCTGCTCACCAGAGTTGCATTTGAATATGCTGAAAATCACAAGTAAGGAGTAGCATACGCTGAAATGTATTTTAATGCCATTATATTCTATTACTGAGGTGATAAAAATAACATGTAACATATATATATGTAAGTAAACAAAAATAACAAGGCGTTTAATAGTGCAGTCATACCATAAGACCAAACAGGAACTGAGAATCAACTGATAGAATTAACTTAATAAATTAGAACTTTACATTTCAGTACTGTAATTACTTCACTGAAAAACCCAAAAGGTGAAGATCACCAGATATATCAGATTTTCTTAATTTCTTTTACAGAACTACTACTGGGGAAAAGGCTTAAAACTGTATTTTTAATGTCTTGGTTTAGCACATGTAAAATAATATAAAATTCATGAAGGTGGAGAAAATGCACTGAAGCATCCAAAAGAATTTTAAATGTCTGTGATAGATCAGGAGGAATATTGGAATGACTGTAACGAAGGATAGTTTTAAAAGAGCGATTTCCAGATCAAAGAACAGATTTTGCAAATCTCTTTCCACCTAAGCAAACCTCCAGCTGAAACCAACTGGACTACTCTCAGGACGAGACAGCTCATGCCAAGGTCAATGCCACGTCTGCCCTGGACTTTCAGTAGAATGAGGATCGTGTCCCTCATTTGATGCATGCTGTGCTTGAACACTTACCCTTCTGAGATGTATTGATAATAAAGATGACAATACCTTGAGAAGAGCAACATCCAAAATGTTAAAAGAAAATTACAAAATCCTGACTGACCTCACTAAATTTACACCAACGTATACAAGTCATGGATTGAAACTCTTTGAAAAGGTCACTCTTCATTCATCAGTCCATTTCCGAAGCTTATTTCTTTGCATCCTTTAAGTGCCCAAAAGAAACACAAGTTGTGAAAATGGCCACGAGAGGAGAAACTCCTTCTGACTCCATTTTTGTGATAAATGGTTGCAAAATAATTTGATGTGCAACAGTCAAAGGAGGGATTGTTGCCAAGCTTTTGAAATCAGGTACACTTTCTTTGAGGGACATTTGTCTGGGGGACAAACAAGGGACAATTTCATCATACAAGAAGTGGGAAAAAAAACACCTACGTTTTTTTAGATTAATTATCTTCCTGAAAGACCTCTGACAGAAGCGCATGTGTGAAATAACAAAATTACCTTTCAAAAGCCTTGTCTTACCCTCTTGGGATGAAAAGAGGAAAAGAAAGTGAGGGAGGGGGCCTGAAAAACACCGAGATACAAAATGAGTTTATGATGCTTCAGCCACGGTTAGGAAAAGCTGCTCGGAGTAAGGTCAGTGGCTGCTTTACTGGGGACTTCCATGTGCAAAGCTACAGTTCAAAATTCCTGACCAAGCAAAGTATTCAGCCATGAACTCAGGTACGTAGCTTCAGTGGTGCAACGCATATACCTCTTTATGCACACCCTTATGTACTTTCTTCAGCTGGGGCCCAAACATATCTCTGCTAAACATATCAAGCAGCTGGATCACAGGCTGATACAGGTTGTCCTGGAGTTTCCCTATGAGTTTCTTTTCCCCCACTAGACTAGGTATAAAGAAAGGCAAAGAAAATCTGTCTGGTTATGCACCTGGCATACATTCCTCTATCCGTGGAGACAAAGTATCAGAAAGGAAAAGAACATTTTTCAGTCACCCTGACATTTGATACTGATGCAAAAAAAGGAAAGGAATGACAGTGTTTGAAGCCAAAAGCATGAAGTTTCTTTATATTTCCTATGATTTAATATCTCTCTCCCCCACATAAGGCAGATTCCTTTATAGAGAGTCTTGCATATGGGCCAGCAGTGCTCCAGCAACATCTCTGATGACAAAGTGGAAAGTTTCTAAGCACAGTATCATTTGCAGTATTTCTCATTTATTTTATCCCCAGTCCCCAAAGACATGCTTTTACTGATGAAATAAATGACTGTTTTCATTTTTTATGAATTGAATTGAAAATCTATTTGATGACCAAATGAATTAGAATAGACAGAGAATCAAATTGTTTAGGTTTGTATGAATTTTGTTGCAAAAGCTGACTTCCAGCTTTCACTCAGTCTAAACTAATAAAAAATACCAGTGACCCTGAAAAAACACTCATAGTATCTGTTTAATGAGACTTTTAAATTAACTTTTTTCCTGTAATAAATAGGAAGATACACTCACATAGCATGTTTTGCTTTTAAAGCATTTCATACATGTTGCAAGCCAGTAATATTAATAGAATTGCTGTGAGGCACCTTGGTAGAGTTTGCTAACTTTACAAGTATAATTACAAGTATAAAAAAGCGGAAGAGAAACTTAACTTCTAGAAGATTTTGGTGCATAAATCTATATGATTTTACTCACTGTATGTACCATAGATAGAGTATTTATGACTTATTAATTGGGTGAACAATTGTCTGATTTATACGCTCCAGCATGGTAAATAAAGCAAACAAAAGGCACGTGCAGTTGTTTAATACGAATTTGGAAAATCAGGCCTTCCCTCTACAGCCTGCATCCTTGCTACGAGGGGCTCTAGAGGGGGGCAGTACTGCACAGACCAAGCGATAATTCAGGCCTCCTGGCCGTAAGGCCCAATTGCTGCGTGGTTCACCACATCAACCCCATTTTCAGAGCAGCATTCTAGCTCTCATCCAGGCCAGGAGAAGCCTGAAAAGCAGTTCAGTTTGAGCAGGAACTAACCTGTCTGCCACTTTATCATCAAAGTCTAACCACCATGACAAAGTATATAAAAGAGCATATGCTGCTTTACAGCCCTCTGCAAATTTAAAGAGAAAAAAGCTCCCACTGACTTAAAGAGCTTCAGATCTAGCCCACAGTGGAATAACTTCACTCTGTTTTTCAAGATACTTGAAATATCAAATATCATCTGATTATTCAAGCTCAGTGAGTCTGATCTCCCAAAGTGTATGCAGGCTTGATCTATCAGGCTACAGGTGCAGAGGCTGCCAGTGGCACCGCAGGGCACAGAGAAGGCACGCTGCACTCAGGCTGCTGTACATGCAGCACCACATCACCCAGGGAGCTGGCGTGCCCCTGCCTTCCCTCTGGCGGGTGTGAAAGCAGAGCCTCACCCACTCACAGCTGAGCTGAAAAATCACCCCGTCATCTACACACCCACCTTTACAATGATTATTTACAACAAAACACTTGACAGCCATCTGACATGCTGTGGATGGGCATTACACCCCGCAGACTTAGAGGTGAGCGCAATACTGTCTATGTATCATAATCCTGGGTATCAGTGTTTAAATATGCTGTAAAGCTCTTTACTGAGAAAGTAGTGTACGCTTTCAACTAAATGGCTACAGCCTGGAGCTACTCTCCAACCTGAAGACTGGGGCAATAAAAATGGTTTTGTCTGACAAACCATCGCCAAGGATTTGCTGGTGCTGTTACTCAGAGTGTAGAATCCCAAGAGCACTCAGAAGCCTCCTTTAAGGAATTAATGCTTGCTTGTTTTGCCATCCGAAGAGTGTTTACAGAAGCCAAAACAACCATGCTTGCTGTCCACTGTGCAAAGAGGTGATGACATCAAGAAGACAGGTCACAAGTCTGAGTTTATAGTCATTACACTTAATGTTGGTATGGCTTTTCATCCACTCACTATGATCTTATGACCCCACAACTTTACAACCTTCCACTCTCTGGGCTTCATAGCACCTCTCCACTCTTAGGTTAATCATTTCTCTGCCATTATCTGCCAAGAGTTCTTATCTCTTTTGCTGTCACTTTATAACAGGGTCCTCTTATCAAGCTGTACAAAATCACGTGACGGTGCCAAACCTATCACAAGTTCCAATTCTTCTGATTAGAGACTATCATGAAATGGGATACATGGTTTACAGCAGGTCACTAATGCTGGAAAAAGTACAGAGTCCACTCAAAGACATGCTTGTTACTTTCTGAATTCTTGGATTTTTTTTTTTGTTGTTCATCACGCCGACTTTCACTAAAGGTTATTATAGCCTGGGTCTCAAGGACAGAAAAGTTTACAGGCTACACCTCTTCTGTACTCAATGCGGTATACCTTGCACCCAAGGGTACTATATATTTATACCTAATAATGTCTTCTGGTTCCCACACAGTCATCATACAGGAATCTATAAAACATGGACTTACATCAGTTGGTAAGTAACAGTTTTCTAACTGTTTTGAAGACTCTGCATAAATATGTTAGACCTGGGGCTCTCCAAACTGAAAAAAATCATTCCAATCGGGCAAACCAACAAAACTGATTAATTTGCACATGTATTTAGGCAAAAGAAGAACTTTACCATACAGCGTAAAAATGTAAGAAAGCAGCTGACAATTCAGTGACTAACGATTTTCTCCAGAGATAATGTGATTATCAAATATGTAAGCAGATAATTAATAGTATCTTTATCTATTACAACTGCTAGTAACTGTGAAATTGTGCGTGTATAAACATTTGCAAAAATTAGATTTAAATTGCTTCTGGCCTGACTATTCTTGTTGAAGAAAACCTCAGGAATGTTTTTGGGTCTTTTCTGTAATACACATGTCGAATGCAGGTTATTTTCTATAGCTAAAAATGCAGATATATCATCAGATATATCATCATCAGCGAGGGTGGGCTGGATAACAAAAGTCTATTAAGACTCCAGAGCAGCAAAGCAGCGAATAGTTTCAGTAGCATATGGAAATAGCACCCTCTCCCCATCAGAAAGCCTGCAGGTGCAGGTCGCTCTGGCTTGCAGGCACAAGGGGCATTGCACAGGCAGCTGCCCCAGGCTGCCAGGGCTGCGGTGGCGGTGGCTGAGCCATGCAGGGGAGGTGCTCCTCCCCACCACCTCCCCACCCTTCTCTCACACCTACCTCGAGTCATTCTGTCTCTCCCCAGACACCGGGAGGGAGATGCCTTTCCTTTGGCGGGCGATAGCATCCCCTGCCCTGTCATCCTGTGCCCAGGCTGGGGCAGGGGCTGAGTGGGACTGGAGAAGGTTTGCCAAGGGAAACCTTCATGGAGTGGAAGGCTCTTCACAAGCCAGCACAGCAGCACAGCAGGTTCCATGACCCAGGGTTTTTCAAGGCTGCGTCTCAGCACAGCAGTTTATGGCAAGGATGAAAGAAGGGAGCTTTGGCCTGCATGTGGGAACCAGGGCTTGGTCTCCTTCTTTTGCCCCCAGTGTGCATCATCAGATGGCAGATGAGGTGCTCACCCTGATGCTGGGTGGGATACGGGCACCTCACCACCAAGGGAGGCTTTGGGACAATGCCACTGCACCAGCTGCAGGAAACAGCCCCAAACACAGCTGAAACCTGGTCTTGATCTCCTGGGTGGAGCTGCTGCTTCTCGTAAGGGGAGGGTGCCGGTGGGAGGGGGTCCTGCCTCAGGCCTGGCTGTGTCCCAGGCAGATGGCCCCCAAGGGCTCCCTTCTCAGTCTCTTCACCTGCTCTACACCTCCTGCACAAGAACCATGCCCCATGCTGTAGCGAGGTTTGCTGGCTGCAAATGGGTGGCTGGAGGACTAATGTCCCATGGATCGCACCACCAGGCCCACAACCACCTGCCTGCTGGCCAGCTGTGCCTGATAGCAGCCCCACTCCAGGATGGGACTCTGGTGCTTCTCCTCAGAGGGAGCCATGTGGTCCCTCTGGCAGTGTTGTCAGGGTATCCCATCCACAACAACAGGAAGACACAGGGCCCTCCTGAGCTGTTGGGCATGGCTGTGACCAGGGTTTGACCATCAGGCCAGAAGGTCTGATCTCAGCAAAGCCACAGAGAAGTCAAAGCCAGAGACCCTCTGGTGCTTCTCTACAGGTGTGGGGTGCTGCTCTGCACAGCTGTGCCCCCAGAAACACATGGAAAATGGTGGGGGGCAAGTCCAGCTTCCCCTCAGGCCTTGCTCCAACTTTTGCTCTTTCTGCCTGCTAGGGAGGGAAAGGTGCTGGAATAGCCTTTGGGCCTCTCTCCTCAGCCTTCAGCATGGGATAGTAACCTAATGATACCTCACATGTATCTGAGGAGCTCAGATAAGGTTTTTCAGGGTGAAAGGGTACAGCCCAAGGGGAAAGGAAAATAAGACACTCTTATCTGTTATATTTAGACCAACTAAGTGCCATTTTCATAGTTCCCAAAAGACTAGCAGGCCTGAGTTCCCTAAATCATGTGGATCTGAGAAACAAATTGGTGGGAGATGTAAGTCAGCAGAGCGCTCTTGTCACCGTACCTCCGAAATGCACTTATACGTGTGCTGTATCATGGGTATACCAGGACAGATTCACAAAGCATGGCCCAGAAAAAAGCAGGTCTAAAACCCGTGAAATTCTCCAAAACCCTGTGCGCAGTGGGTCGGGCAGAGGGTTCTGCCTTTGTGTGACACTGCACAGTCAGAGCCCATGGTGGCATCTCTGAAAATCCCATCTAACTTGGCACTGTAAACCGATCACCGCATACCTGTAAGGGTTAAATGAAACCAGCACCACCCAGTGGGCCTCTGCTTGGAGCTGGGGGAACCAGATAAGAAGGAGCTGGACTGTGTTCTTAGTTGCACTTGGAGAGTAAGTCTTTGGAAGAAAAAGCTGTCCTACCAGAGTGCGAGTGCAACCCGCAGCAGAGCCAAGAGCTCTTCAGAGTAAATCGCATCCATGGTCTTTCACTTTTGTCCAGTCCCTCCCAGTGCCTCCTTTGCTTTTTCCTCTCTAAGCAGAGGCAGAGCGGGTGGGCTCATGAGGGCCTGCCACGAAGCCCTCGCCCGCCAGACCCCCAGGCCAGAGGCACTTGCTGCTGCCCCTGTCGCAGGGGCTGAGAGGGCCCTTGTGAGGGAGCACCTGCTTTGCAAAGGTGTACCCGGCGCAGTCACCCATCTGGGGATGGAGAAGTTAGGCTTTGGTCTAAATCAGTGACGTGTCACAGCAAGAATGACCTAGCTTTCTGGCAGCAAGGAGGGCCTGGTCCAGCTCCCATGAACGCTGGGGACACTCCACCGAGTCACATAGCAGTGTCTGTCCCTTGCGGAGCAAACACAACCAGCCTGGAGCTGGGGTGTGAGCCGGCACTACCTGTTGTTGGCAATTGCTTTTAGGTTTACAGTCATATAGCCAAAGAGGCAGCTGGTATTCACAAAACCTTAATAGTACATCCTATCCCCTAGACAAAGAAAATTGTATGGATTTAGGAAAATTTTTATGGAAGTGCCATGATTTTTTTCTTCTGCCATGTTCCAGGGCAATACAAAGCTACTTGACTAGTTTCATGTTTACTCTAATCAGCCTTTTGTCTTAGTGTCATCAGGGACACCATGCAATTTTTATAAGCATTAGCTGTGATTATTTAACAGAAATAACTGTTTCACTAACTTGAAAAAATGGTTATAGGAGAGGAAAAATAATCTACTTGCAGTCTCTTACTGTAAAATTTTTCAGCTTATATAATACTTACTGCCATCTTAATTTTAAAGCATGTCCTCAGGCATTTTACAGTATTATAATTAGTGCTACTGAGTTTGGCAAGGTTTGTTTTTCTGTATTATTATTATTATTATTATTATTATTATTATTATTAATAGAGTGGATATATAATGAAATTTCATACAATTAACACAGAAAATATTATCTTTAGCAGTTTGGATTAGGATTTTGCCCAGCAATGATGCAGGCAAAGCTCCCACAGGAGTGAACAGTTTAGGCTGTGTGGGCACTGCAAGACCTGAGCTGTAGGTGATTTCTTTTTTTTTTTTTTTTTAACAGTGAAATTCTGGTGCCATTCTTTAATCAGTTTTCTTCCCATTAAATACTTTTCCCATCACTGTACTGCAAATGAGCTATCTACAAAAGGGGCAGTATTTACATTTGCACCCGATTTTTTCCAGTTAGTCTGATTTTATATGCCCAAATACATGAGGCAAAGTAACAATGCTGATGCCTGTGGTCTCCAGAGGGAAATCACCATTGCTGGCAAAACTCCTCCAGCCACTCGTCCGTGTGGGTAATTTAGAGGTCAGCTCTCAAACTTGTCTTTATATAAGGTGAAAGGGAAGAATTATCTGCAGCAGGAGTTGTGTTTGGCTGCATTGTGGGGAAAACGGTTATAGAGTCTCATGCCAGATTACTATATAATGCCTAGTGTTTACTCATATATTACACAAGTACCTTATCTAAATTACATAGATATGCAAACATATATGAATATATATTAATACACTCTTATATACAATGAACAGAAATGAATACATAAAAAATCCTTATTAAGATTTATCAGTATAAACTATGCTAGTTTATCTTCTCGTGGTTTGTTTTATGCTTATGTGTGGAGAAGGAGAGAGAGATGAGTTTAAACTTTTTTCATTATAAAGATGAGCTATCAAATTATTTTTTAAATAAAGTTTTCCAAGCTTCAAAACATAATTGGGGGGGGGGGGGGGGGGGGGAAGGATAAGCAGACCTAAAACATCTTTTTTTTTTTCCACCAACAGATCAAGGTCAGTTGTCTCAGCAAAAAAAAAATTCATTTTTAAGCCTGTCTGTGCAAGATAGAAATCAATTATCTCTTACGATACAGCGGCCGGCGCTCAGCCCTGACAGGAGCTTTGCTTGATATACAAATACGTTTGGTGTTCTGTTTCCAGACCGGGCTCCGGCTTTTGAACCAGGCGCTGGCTCCGTCGGGGCAGCGCAGGCAGGACCCTCAGCAGGCCCGTCAGTGACCGACAGCGCGGGGAGGGCCGGGGTCGGGCGGGGGTCGGGCGGGGGTCGGGCCCGCCCGCCGCCTCCCTGGGGCCCGGCCGCGGCCGGGCAGCGGCCCCGCTCCGGGGCGGGGGGGGGGCGGGGCGAGGCCCTGCTTTCGGACCCCCCGCTCCGTTACCGGGGGAAGCCGCCGACCCCGCGGCAGGCAGGAGCGATCGGAGCGGGCACGTTTTGCCGTCGCACCGTTAGCGGCAACAGGTCGGCGCGGTGCGGGACTAGAAGGCGTTTTCCCTGCGGGACTCGTGTAATTTATACTAAAACAAATAATAAATAAACCAAGGCAAAGCCACCCAGCAGAGCTCCTGCTGGCAACACGCATCTGCCAGTGTCCCGACGGCGGCGGCTGCCGCCTGGGACGGCGCGGTCCGGGGCCGATGTTCCCGCCTCCCGCAGGGGGCCCCGCACCTTCCGCGGCCCGGCCCCGCAGGCCTCCGGCTGGCGCCGCCGAGCCCCCGGGAAGCCGCCCGGAGCGCCCCGGCCGCTGCCCGCTCCCCCGCCGCCGGCGGGCGGGACACGGGGCACGGCGGCCCGCCGCGGCCCGGGCCGGCCGGAGCCGCCAGCGGCGGGACGCGGCGAGGTGCTGCGGTCCGGGTGACTCACTGGGCAGTGCCAGAGGCCAACCCAGCGGCACGGGGCCACCCCGCCCCGCTGGCTCCCGCTCCCCGGGCTGGCGCCGCTGCCCTGTGTGCGTGAGGCGGCGGCGCATCCCGGCGTGCGGCACCGGCCCGGCCGCGCTCGGGAAGCAGCTTCCTGATCAATACCCGGCTGTCGGGAAAGGCTCCCTGTGTTAGGCCGGGCAGGATCGACATCTCCGTAAGGCAGCAGCGAATGATTCGCGGCAGAAGAAAGGCGATAGGCTTTGGAAAGAGATCCTCTGTGGCGTGCGTTTTACTACAGAAAGTATTACAGCCTGAAGCACCTGCTGTTTCGCTGACAGTAGATTAAAAAAATTCTATATATATAGAAAAAAGTATATTCTTGTGTTTGGGTTTTGGGAGATTCCCCCCCCCCCCCCCCCAGTTCTCTAGAGGGGACAGTTTGCTTTCTAAACTTTAGTCGGAGGCACTGAGCCTCGGCTCACATGAATGCCTAGGAATTAAAAGCAGTGTTTCCTTGGCAAAGTGATGAGTGGAGCCTGTTGGCTACGGGATTTGGAAGGTTTCGAGGTACTCTCCCCTTCGTACTGTAGGGGTGATCTGTTTATGACAAGGAGCGGAGGGGGGAAGATATGAGATGAAAGGAAGGAGGGGAGGGGAGGGGAGGGGAGGGGAGGGGAGAGGAGAGGAGAGGAGAGGAGAGGAGAGGAGAGGAGAGGAGAGGAGAGGAGAGGAGAGGAGAGGGAGAGGAGAGGAGAGGTGTGGTAGGGGAGGGGAGGGGAGAGAGGGAGAGGAGAGGAAGAGGAGAGGAGAGAGAGGAGAGGAAGGAGAGGAGAGGAGAGAGAGGAGGAGGATGGGAGGGGAGGGGAGGGGGAGAGGGAGGGAGAGGAGAGGAGAGGAGAGGAGAGGAGAGGAGAGGAGAGGAGAGGAGAGGAGAGGAGAGGAGAGGAGAGGAGAGGAGAGGAGAGGAGAGGAGAGGAGAGGAGAGGAGAGGAGAGGAGAGGAGAGGAGAGGGGAGGGAAGGCAAGGGAAGGCAAGGGAAGGCAAGGGAAGGGAAGGGAAGGGAAGGGAAGGGAAGGGAAGGGAAGGGAAGGGAAGGGAAGGGAAGGGAAGGGAAGGGAAGGGAAGGGAGAACAGAAGAAAAGCGAGTAGAGCAGAGCCTGTATTGGACACAGTTTTCCTTGTGTGAACAGTCTCGTAAAGTGGGGCGTGAGAGGTGTGTGAGGCGCAGCAGCACGCTCGCGTTAGAAACTCCCCCAGCCGCAAGCGGGGCCCTGCGCCTGCCGCACCGCCCGGCCGCGTCCGGGGCCGCCGCGCTCTGCGCCCGCTGCGCCCGGGGCGGGGTCGCTGCTTCGGGGACGGGCTGCGTGGCTAAAGCCACCGGGTTCAAGTGCGTGATCGCTCACAGCGGCTCCGGGCTGGCGGCACACGGGAATGCTCAGCGGGAGAGAGAGCGGGGACAGGGTGCCGATTTCTCTCCTGTTTAAATGCTTCCCTCTAAGTCTTTTTGATTGGCTTTGGATTTAGACGTCCCAGCAGAAAAGTTTCATTCCTCCCATTACACACTTCTTTCATTCGCTTCTGCGAAGTTCGCCATGAACGTTCCCCCCAAAAACTTCTCTTTCTCTAGTTTGCTAGGAAGGTAAATCCAACCTTCTCCGGGACACTTTTTGACACAAAGCTGGAAGGGAACGTGCTATTTGTTGCTCATCGAGCAGACCCTCCAAGCTGGAAATGTCCCTGCTTGGGGAAAAAGGCTTTGAAATTCGCCCAAGTTCTGTGGCCTCTTTGAAGCTTGCCTTGAAGTACCGTGGCACAGAACCCTCTTCCTTGAAAACAAAGAGGTGGAAGAAGCTCCAGACTATTTAAAATTAGAGAGTGGTGTTTTTTTAATGTAAATGTACATACATTTAAATAGGGAAGTATAAAATATTCCAGGTCTTGCTCCTTGTACTAATCAAGGCTGCTAGAGGCTCCCCGAGCCATCATCTTTTATAATTATAATTACACGCGTCAATCAAGACCTTCAGGCAAAGTCAGAACAAAGCAGGCAAACTCAGGAGAGAAATCACATTAAAAAAAAAAAAAAAGTTTGGAGAACTTAGTAAGGAATGGAGAAGAGATTAGAAGAAAGGGTAATTAAGGTTGCTCAAGGCAATCGTGAGAGCTAGAACTCCATGTTAAATTAAATGTAGTCACAAGGGACCAGGTATCATTTATAATATGTACTGCCCTAAACTGTTTCTTCGGAGAAATGGGGATGTGTAATAACCACTCCAAAGTATTACCATCCTTAGCGGTAGCTGGCGGAGTGGCTTCGCGATGTACAGGTTGAACTCGCTCCAAACCCTTCCCCGGCGCAACGACATAAGCCCGCGGGTAGGGGCCGAGGGCCAGGGGCCGTGCCCGTGCCCCAGGGGCAGCGCTGGCCGGGGGGAGCCGGCCCGGCCCGGGCGCGGGGTTTCCCTCGCCGGCTGCCGCCAAACACGCGGTGCCTCTCCCGGAGCAGCACCAACGGGAGCGGCGGCGCGGGGCGCCCCGCCTGCAGGCTCGCAAGGCCGTAGGGCCCCGTAGCGCCGCACCGCCCCCCGGCCCCCCGGCCCGCAGCCCCGACCCCTCCCGGCGGGCGCCCGGGGCTACGGAGTGGAGCAGCCGCCGCGCTGCGGCCGCCGCTGGTGCCGGGCCGGCCGGGCTCAGCACAGGGCGATGCTGCACGGCGACGCCTGCGAGAGGGGCCGTTCGTTAATTAACGTGTCTAGGAGCAACTTCCCGAGGGCCGAGTCGGGGTCTCAGCCCGAGCCACCTCTGCCCAGAAACGAGGGCACTCCCTCGAGGCGGTTTGCCACCCGCCGTGGCCATCGAGCTGGTCGCTCCCGCAGCTCGCCACGTTGCCGTCCTAAAACTCACCGGCCGGCGAGCTGCTAAACTGTGAGACTGTGGCATGAGAAATAAAGTGTTGATACGGATCAAGAGTTCGCCTGCTCGGCCTCCCGCCCGAAGGGGAACGGGGGAAAGGTGAGAGCGGCGGGAGCCCGAGAGCTCCGAGCCTCACTGCGCCTTGGGTGCATCCCCAAAACATCAAACCCTGCATAGAGAGGGAAAGAAAAGAGACATTTTCTGCTCCAGTGGTGCTGGTGTTAAGGCGGCTCGGGATCTGCGCTAAGCAAAGGTGTCTCCTTGCAGTCACTGGACGCGAGAAGTTTAAACTGTCCAGGAAAGCGCGCAGCCGAGCCGGCGCCCTGCACGTGGAGGGCTTGTCCCGCCGCCGGTCACCTCGCCATCCTCACCGGCGTTAGTCCCTTCCAGCCAGGGTCGGTTTCCACAGACCCTCTCCCAGCCAACGGGAAATGCTGTACGCTGCGCTGCAGACGGTTCCGCACCTCACTTTCAGTCGGAGGCAGTTTTCACCGCCAGATAAGCGGTGCTCTCGCCGTGCACCGCGGCGATGGAGACGCCGCTCGGGCGGGGGGCGCGGGTGCTTGCCAAGGTGCAGGTCGCGCTCATCCCGCACCACCCGCGGACGCTGCCACAAGGGAGGGGCGGGAAGAGCGGCGGGGCAGGCGGACCCCCGGCCCCGGCCTGGCTCGCCGAGCGGCTTGGCCCCCCCGCCGCCCCCGTCAGCCACGGGACCGTCCGGCTCTCGCCGCCCAGACACCCGCTCGCCAGCAACGAGTTGTTTGGGACGGCTCGGGAGCGAGTGCCGCCCGCTGCACCATGAGCCGTGGCAGGGAGATCCGCGCAAGCGACGGCTCTGCCGGGGCATTGGCTTTTGTGCAAACGGTGCAACTGGCACCGACAGATCCCGCAAGAAGTTGGAGGGAGGGGGAACCCAAAAGGCACGACAGGTACGGCGAGCGCCGGCGCGGCTCTCGCCCGCTGCTCGCAGGCTCCGGGGCTGCGTGGCGGCAACGTGGCCGCGGGGGCTGGGGCTCTCCCAGCGCAGGGGCTTCCGCTGCGCGTCCTGCCCGTCGGGGGGGAAGGCGAGGGCCGGGGTCCCGCCGCCGCCGCTGGCCGGGCCGGGGGCAGCGCGCCGGCGGCCCCAGGGGAGCTGGAGCGGGGCTGCCGGCCGGCGAGGAGGCACACGGCGGGAGAGCGGGCGGGCGCAGCCCCTCTCGGCGGGGCCGGTGGCCCGTCGGCCTCCGCTGGGGCGGGGAGTGGTGGTGGCAGCCCAGGCCCCCACCCCCCAGCCCGGTTGAACGTCAGGGCAGGCGGCGAGCGCGCCGGGCGAGTGTGTGTGCTCGGTGCGTGGGTGCGCGGGGGTGTTGCTCATCCCGCCTCTGCCTTACTGGCTGCAAGGGCGCTGTCGGGCCCCCCTTCGCGGAGCCCCCCGCGCACCCCCAGGCTCCGGGAGCGCCTCCCCGCTGGTCCGGGGCTAGAGGTCCCAACTCGGCACCTCCGCACTTGTGGCGGGGGAAAGAGGGGGAGGAGGAGGAGGAGGAGGAGGAGGAGGAGGAGGAGGAGGAGGGAGGAGGAGGAGGAGGAGGGAGGAAGGGAGGAGGGGGACGACGACGGGGGTGGGAACCCTGTCCAGCAGCACCAGCGGCGGCAGAGCGCTCCTGTGCACTGTGCGACTCCGCATGGATCGGGGCGCCGGGCTGCCGCCGTGCTGAGCCCCGGGCGGAGCTGTCGCGGGCTCCCGGGGTTCCTCCTTCCTCCCCGGCACCCCTCGGTCTTCCTCCTCTCCTCTCCGCCCCCGCCGTCTGCAGCCAGACTACAGCCCCGCGGCTCCCCCAGCCGCGGGCACCCGGCGGCGCTTCCCGGCGGCCGGGGCCGCTCGGTGCTCCCGCGGCGGCAGGGCAAGGGCTGGCGTGGAGGAGCGGGAGGGAAGAGGAGAAGGAGGAGGAAGAGGCAGCGGCCGCCGAGCGCCCCTCGCCCCAGCTAAATCTGTGCTGCCGTGTCCAGGTGCTGGTGTCGCGGACGGACACGGAGTCCCCAGCCCGGCCCGCAGCCGCCTTGTCATGCTGCCCAAAGTGGAGACCGAGACCCTGGGACTCGCCCGGTCGAATGGGGAACAGGGGCAGATGCCGGAAAACATGCAAGGTAAGGGAGCAAAGGCACAGAGCTCCCCCTCCGCGCGCTCTCGGGCCCCCCTCGGCAAAGCGCCCCTTCGTCCTGCCGAAAAAGTTTACGGCGGCTGCCTCCGAGCTGCCCCGCCGCCGCCCGCGCCGCCGAGCCCCTGCTGCAGCCGGCCCGCTTCCAGCGCGGCTCGGGCGGGCACCGGGGGCCGGGGCAGCAGCGCCGAGGCGACAGCAGAACCCCGGCCAGGAGGCGCACCCGCTGCCGGAGAGCCGCCGAGCACCTGGCCGGCGGGGGCCTTGCTTCCCCGGGTGCAGACGCCCCGCCGGTCACCGCCCGGGGACACCGGCCCCGCACAGGCCCGGGGGTGCTCGGGCTCGTCCCCGGTCCGCGCAAAACCGACTAGGAGTTTATGCCATGGGGAGTCAGGCGGGGTAGTCCTGCCGAGCACCCCGTGTGCCGCACACCGTCCCGCAACGGGGTCCCGAGGACTGCGTCCCGCTGGTACGGTGCCCGCAGGCACAGCACAGGCGGCACCGCCGCCGGCGGCGCCACACTTCGCCGCAGAGAGCCCCGACGCCGCGGGGCATGAACGCCCTTGCGGGGTACCCGGGAAGGCGGCGGGATGCCCGAGCTGGAAGTGCCTCAGTGGGACGGGCTGGGGCTGTGCCTGGTTCCCCGCTCCGCGCCGGAGCGCTGCGGGGAGGGATGCGGTGGAGACCCCATCAGGGCCGCCGGGGGGGTCGGCTCCTTGCCTCGGAGCCGGCAGCCCGGTACGGGGGCACTGCCTGCCCCGCCCCGCCCTCCTGTCCCGGGGCACGGGCTCCAGTCCCGGCTGCTCTTTCGGAATTATCCCCTCTGCTCCCGGGAGCCTGCCGGGAAGGAGGAGCGGGGTGGGCCGGGGGTCTCGGAAGTGCTGGGGGCGGCCCGGTCGCCCCTCTCGTCGACCGCGGAGCGGGCTCCGCGCCAGGGCACGGCGCTCGGAAAACCCCTGCTTTCCCGCTGGGCTGCTCCTGCGAGGAGGGAGGGCTTGGTCCCAGCGCTGGGCCTGGAGCCGCGGCCGCGGGAGCGAGGGGAGGGCCGGGCCCTCCTCCTCCTCCTCCGCCTGCGGCCGCCCCGTGTCCGCCCCACGCCGCGGGCGGGCGGCGACCCTCGGCCGCGCCGAGGCGGCTCTGGCAGCTCTGCCCCGGCTGCGGGCGGGCGCCAGTGCTCCCGCTCCGCGGCAGCTGCGGGGTTACCGGCAAAAAAGCGACATCCCAGCGGTGCCGCGGCGGTGCCCGGCGCCTCTCGCCTTGCTCAGCATCTTGCCGAGCAGACCGCAGGCTCAGCGGCAGGGAAGGGGGAGGAAGCCGGCCCGCGGCGAGCGGCGGCGTTGCTTTTTGGGGGGCCAACCCGAGCGGCTGTCTGGGCTCCGTGCGGGGGAGCCCGGCCCGAGTGGCCGCGATCGGTGCCGCCTTTCGGCTGGGTTTACCTACCCTCCTCGTCCCCTCCTGACGGCCGGCTCCTCCCCGACCGTTCCTCCCGCGGCCGAAACTTCAGGCGGCCCCGGCGCGCCGGTTTCTCGGTACCGGGAGCCGCCGGCTGGGCAGAGCCGCGCCGCACCCCCAGGACGGCGGTCCCGGGCCGCTGCCCCTCTGCCGGCGGGGGCTGGGAAGCGCCGGCCCGGGGCCGCGGGGCCGCAGCGCGGGGCGGGGGGCGCTTTCAGCTGGTGTCGCAAGCCACTAACTTGCACTCAGCGCGGCACAAAAGTGCTGGGTCTGTGAGATCCCAGTTTGGGCTAAGTAAATATTTGCAGGCTGATGTTGAAAGAAAACTTTGAAGAAATGAACTGAGTTACTTTAAATACACAAGCGCCACTCCATCTTTTCGTTCTGCTTTTTTTTTAAAGTTTGCCCCTGTTCGTTTTCGGATTTAAATGAATTAATTTAGTTTGTGGTTCCTTCAACTCAGGATTGGGTCGAGGGCCCACCGTAAATATAAATACTTAGAACATAAAACTAGGAAGCTGATGATTTTTTCTACACTTGCAAAGTATCATACAGATTTGCTGTTGATGAAAAGTTGCAAGTCTCGTTACAAACTGTGTTTTAAAAAATACCTCCCCCCCTCGTTTGCAGTGGTGCAAATGAGCTTTCTTTCCCGATGAGAACAGTTGCGGAAAATTTGAGTTATTAATGTAAATTCTAATTGAATGTGCTATTTCTCCTCTCCCCAGTGTCTCAGTTTAAAATGGTGAATTATTCTTATGATGAAGACCTTGAGGAGCTGTGTCCAGTCTGTGGAGATAAAGTGTCTGGGTACCATTATGGACTTCTCACCTGTGAAAGCTGCAAGGTTCTGTACTAATTACTTCATACAAACACAAGTACAGGAAAAAAAAATATATTTCAAATATAAGCAGAAAAAAGATGATTAAAGAAATCAGATGTGTAATAATTTGGCTTATATCTGATATGTTTCTTGTTACATTCATGTTAAAAATTAACCACCAAAAACCTTTAGAATTTAGAAGTCTCTTGGAGAGATCTCATCTGCACAAATGGAAACAACCTGGACTGTTTTGCATTGTAGTTTTATCGTTGCTTTTAAGTATTTTGCTCTTGTGAAGTGATGTAGTTCTAGAACAACTTTCATTCCTAACTGTCCTAAATACTGATTTTAGTTGATTTATATGCATTCAGAGTATTTCTGCTGCTGGAGGATAAAGTGGGAAAAGTATCCTCAATACAGATCTGCTTTGCAAAATCTAAAGCAGATATTTTATCCTTCAACATTACAGTGGAAATTTCTGTAACTGTAATGACCATGCATTTTTTTCATACAAACTATAACTGTCAGCGTTCTCTTGACACACAAAGTCAAGTAACTAATGATTTCTTTTAGAGAATTCATTAATTTTGAAATAAAATATTTGTAAATGCAACTTATCATATTGAAAGATAAATATATCTGCATAGTTGTATGTATACTAAAGGGTTTAAATACTTATGAATTCATGACATTTGTCATGTAAAATTTTTTAGAAGTTTTTTATAGTTATTTAAGTAATGCACTGTAAAAAGAACTCCTTGGCCAGAACAATGCAATTTTAAATACTTAGTTGCACAGAAAAATTAACTTAGCATATCATATTTGCGTTAAAAAATAATCGGTGAGAAATGAACAACAAGCACTTACCGTGCCGCTAGTATGCACCACTGGGATGTACTCTAGCCAGAGATACTCTTTATTCCTGTTACCTCTGCAACAGCATCCCTGCTTGTTTCATGTAAAAGTACTTTAAAGGGAAGACTTTAATCATTTTGCGATGATTAAAGAATACAAAAGGAACTGGTCAGCCTCACTATTTCTGCTACCACTGTTAGGGGCACAGGAGACTATAGCCAGTCTTAGCAAGCTTTGACATAAATCTATAAAATATAGGACTAACACTAGAGAACCTCTTCTGGAGTCTGGTGGTTTTTTCCTGGGTACATCTCACTGTGATTAAAATAAACTATCTAACTTCTTAAGTGCTTGAGTGGTGTCTGAAAAACATGTTACAATGATTTCCATAAAATAAAATGCTGAAAGATGCTAGTCAAGCAAAATGGGCTAACTTTTATATCTATCATACAGGGATTCTTTAAGCGAACAGTCCAGAATAACAAAAGGTACACATGTATAGAAAATCAGAATTGCCAGATTGACAAAACACAGAGAAAACGATGCCCTTACTGTCGATTTCAAAAATGTCTAAGTGTTGGAATGAAATTGGAAGGTAAGAGCTATAGTCTTGCTGTTATTTTCAACTATACTATAGATTAATTCTGAAAATAATAGGAATGCATATCTTATTACATGATATTTTATGTGAAAAATGCTATACATTTATCATGATTTTGAAATTATAGTAGAAGGTAACTTTGTATGCTCAGTGAAATTGTTGCTTTATTAAAAAGACCTAATGAGTAAATGGTAAATCACTAACAACTAGTCAAAAACATAATCTATTTTTTTATATATGTATATAATTTGATATTTCAGTATTTTAGAGTTTGTGAATGAATGGGTCTAGATAGACTAGTTTTGCAGCTTTTAAAAAAGACGTAATATAGTTTAAACAAAATATGTAAGAAGTGCTTAAATTAAAAAAAAATCAGTCATTGCTGTGGAAACATATTTTATATTTTATCTAGGGTTGGTTTTTTAATATGTATTTTTCTGACAATAAGGCAGAAAACAGAGAAACAGATAAAATCAGGGTTTTTCTCACACTGACTTGCCTTTGAGATTAAGGAACAAATAATCTCTAAAGCTGTGTCCTATATTTTTGTGAGGTTACACCTGAGATGCTATTACAAATGAAAGAGAATAAGGCATTTTGAAGTATACTTTTTGAAGCATACCTTTTGACTTAATTTCACTTTCTCATGTACAGAGAACAATGAAAAGTGTACAATACCCTTTGAGATAACCAGATGCAAAATTATCATCCACTCGAAGTTGAGAATCATACATAGTTCATTCTAACTTTAATATATTAAATACTAAAATTCAGGTTCCGCAGCAAATGACATTTCTGCTTGACCAAGGACAAGCTCTAAAATCCGTATTACAATTGTACTGAAATGACATTCACCCCAGATGCTTAACCAGGAAAAATCAGGCCAAGGAGGGAAACCATAAACCATTAAGGGAACCATAACGGGTAAGACCCAGTCACCTGAGTCTGGCAAAGGACAGCTGCTGATAGAACTGAAGATAAACAGAAACATCAGCCTTCTGCAGTTCGATGGATTCAGTACTCTTCTATTTGCCCGCAAGACTGAGCTAGCACTAACTGCACTAAACATCCTGAATCACTGCATGTTCTTCCAAACTCAGATAGTACAATAACCAGACATTTGGAATCCTTTTCTCATTGTTGGTGTTAAGAATAAGGATACAATACATTTATCTACTCCTGCTTGCAACTCCTCTTAATTGCTGACAGTGATACAGGACCAGATTTTGTCTTCTGTGATTACGTGCAGTTTACCTTAATTTCTATAGGAGTTACACAAAACCATTTGCTAATCCAATCTGGCTCACAGGGTTTTGATTGTAGAATACCTGGGAGGATACTATGTATACAGATTTAAAGTTAATTACATTTACCAGCATGGGAATTGAATTATTTTAATTTCCTGCATTTTGTTTAAAGTCAACATTCAACAGCAATATTAGCAGCAGCATTTTTACTGCAAATTTAAGCAAAGTGCCTGTAGTTGTAAAGATGCTCTAGAAAATGTACTTTAACTTCGTTGTCCACACAGCCATGCAACTTCTTTTCCTTTGTTTAGAAAATTGGAAGAACATGTACTTCATAATTGTAAATAAATTGTGACATTTGTATGTGTATTTCCCTGATAGCAATATCAGGGAAATAACTAGCCTTAAAGTCTAGTTCATAAATTACCATGGACCAAAAAAATCATTAAACGTTAAAGTCCTTATGATAATGTATAGTATTGTGTATTATCTAGCATTCATAATACATTTTTAATGTTCTACTAATCCCTAAGATAAAAAGCTCAAGAACTTAACCTCCAGCAATCTCAGCAGTCTCAACATGTCACCAGGCTGTCAAAGTTTCCTCTTTCAATCTAATTGCCGTTGGGCAAGGTGGGCTTGGTGAGAGCTCCTCGCTAGTCCATTACATATATACTACTGTGACAGACACTGCTGTGACAGAGACCACCAGTATGACTCCCAAGGCAGCTGTTGAGGTGGATCTGTTTTAATTATTTTTAATTCCAGGGATATTACAAGACAGAACAGTGTCAATAGTTTCTGTTTCACTTCCACCTTCTGTGTGGAAGACAGCAAGCTGACAGCTTTCTCTCTGTACATTCCAACTGCAGCTAAACATTTCTGTAGAGCTGTTCAGCTACCTAGAAATTGCATAAAATTTTACACCAACCTGAACAGAATCATTGAAAGGAAATATTTCCTTTTTGCCAAGACAAACATGTTCCCCTTTGTGACTACTGAACATTTCGTAATTTACGTTTCAGATGTTTTGCTGTGGTGGAAGGCAGTAATGGAATGATTATAATGAGACAATGTGGTCCGCTGGATACGTCTCAGACAAATTCTGGACATCAGCCCTTGTTTCTTAATGACATAGTAGCTTGACATAAAAACAAACAAACACTGAGATCTCCACATGATCCCATAGCAGGTGTGAAATTCCTGTAGCCAACCATTGTGTTTGTCCCTGTGTCCTAATCAATGTAAAGAGAAGTCCTTGTATGTTAGTAATATATGCATGTGATATTTAAATTACCAGGAAAAAGAAGACATTTGTTAAGTCAAAATAAATCTTTTTCTTTAGGAATAAAAGTGCAACTTTGAATTTGGAAAAAAAAAATTAAAAAAGGAGTTACATTTTTACATTTCTGCCCTGTCCTAATGTATGTTTCATTAAAAAATGTCGATTCCACGTTTTAATTATGATTTACTTCCTCCTCTCCCCTGACAGCTGTGCGAGCTGACCGAATGCGTGGTGGTCGAAACAAGTTTGGACCAATGTACAAGAGAGACAGGGCACTGAAGCAGCAGAAGAAAGCTCTTATCCGAGCAAATGGACTTAAACTGGAAGCCATGACTCAGGTGATCCAAGCAATGCCGACTGACCTGACAATATCCTCTGCGATCCAGAACATCCATTCTGCCTCCAAAGGCCTACCTCTGAACCATACTGCCTTGCCTCCTACAGACTATGACAGAAGTCCCTTTGTCACCTCTCCGATTAGTATGACAATGCCACCCCATGGCAGTCTGCAAGGTTACCAAACCTATGGCCATTTTCCAAGCCGCGCTATCAAGTCTGAGTACCCTGACCCTTACACTAGTTCACCAGAGTCAATAATGGGCTACTCATACATGGATAACTATCAAACAAGCTCACCAGCAAGTATTCCGCATCTGATATTGGAACTCTTGAAATGTGAGTCAGATGAGCCGCAGGTCCAAGCCAAGATCATGGCGTACCTGCAGCAAGAGCAAGCCAACAGAGGCAAACATGAGAAGCTCAACACATTTGGGCTTATGTGTAAAATGGCTGACCAAACCCTCTTCTCCATTGTTGAGTGGGCTAGGAGTAGCATCTTTTTTAGAGAACTTAAGGTAGGTAACAATCTTACATTATATTATCAATCAAGAAAAAAATACCATTTGTTACAATGTTGTTCCTCAAGCAAGAAAGTATGGTTTATCTTTTCTTTTTTTCCCCCCAAGCATCTCATTCTCAATTTATTTGCCTTGAAGTAGTCAGACTATTATGAGGAGAAACTTGTAGTTGTCTTCCACCTGAGCCTATAATTAGCTGTAGCAAAGAGATTCAAGTTTCAGGTCAGCTCTTCTGTACTTTACTATTTATCACAAATGTTATTAGCCTCCATAGGGCCTCACATAAATTTTACTGCTTCCCTCTCGGTATTGCTCGCTATCTGGCTTGTAATCAGAGTTGTAAGCATGCCTGTTACACCATTCCACGTTAATTTATTTCATTACCTTATTTAACATGTGGGGGAATGCCATTTCTCTCCATCTCTGTGCAGTTGAAAGTCCCCATTTGGAATATTCACTTTCTCAATGGGATACTATTTTGTGCATTCTCGTGTGTCTAGTTAACCATGAAGGCTGAATCCTAAGCAGGGTATACACAGAACAGAAAGCAAGGAGGAAGAAGATGCCTTAACCACTCATTTTGGTTCTCATCACCACTGATACATGGTGGATTCCTTTAACCTAGGCTGACTACGATGATCTTTAGGCTCTTAATTTTGTTGGAGCACCCAGTAAATCCTCATGCACAGCTCTCTGGTGGCCAGAAATTCCCCCATTTATATTTTTCACACTTTTTGTTAAGGCAGTTTTGGGGTCTGTTGGGGTCAGAGCTGAAATTTTAAGCCAGAAATTTGACATCAGAGAGTACAGTTTTTAACCATTCTCTTGACACAGAAATTAGCTCTGGAATGAATAAAAGATGTTCTGTCTCAAAAACCCCTCAAGATTAACTCAAATCACATCTGAATTTCCCTATTACATCACTAGTTCTGGATCTCTGCTACATGGAGATGTTCTTGCCACAAGTATTTGCTGCTGAAATCTGTAAAGTTTTGTGATCATCCATAATATCTTGCTGACTACTGTCAAGCTAAGGGAAAATAATACAGTACCCAAATACAACAATTACTGTAAAAGTTCACTGGTAATGGAATCTACACGAATTAAGAGCACAGAAGGGAGATCCCATTAAAAAGCTGCAGTCAGAATGCTTGCCACAACAATATTTCTGTCGTAACTATAATGATGCCGACACATGAAATAAAGCCTCATCACAAGAAAAGCAAGCTGTATATGTTGCATATACAACTTCACCTTTTCTTCAGTTTTTTATGTGAATGGTTGCAGGAACCATTAAAAAATCAGCCTATATAAAGAGAAAGAACGGAGGAAGTTTACTCAGAGGGGGAAAAGAAAATGGATTAAGAGAGAAGACTCTCACATCTTAAGTTTGCCAAGTTGTTTACAATTTTATAGTAAGTTATAAACCATGCAACCCATTTTAAATAATTTAAAAATGAAATCTGCAAACCTGTTACATTTCCAACAGACCATGTTCTAAATATCAGAGACCAGGTCTTTCTACCCATGTACTGGGGAGCATGTTTAGTCTAGAGTAACCATGTTAAAAAACACTAAGACTTGCAGAACAAGATACTCTTCAGTGTAAGATTTTCTAAGTTATGATCTTAAAATCCCATTTATGATTAAAGTGAGAATATGAAATGACATGCAAGCAACATTTACTTTTTATGGTTCCATGGCTTAATCTATAGGCAGATTTTATAATCATTCAACATGCTATACTGGGAATAGTTTTAGAGATGGTTTTCTTCAACCAACATATGTTTACTAATATGGACACCAAAGATGCAGAAATGTGCTTCATGAAAATGCTGACCTACTTTTCCTGGCTTTAGAGATATATATATATATATATATATATATACACACTACCATGTACATACAGACTTCTGCAAATACATACATGCTAGAAATTCACTGCATAAAGCCTTTGGCTAATGAACTGACTTTCACGCATTTTTAGGTGTTGGTTTCATCTTCGTATTTGTACCCTTTACACCTTAGAAACTTGGAGTTCAGCAGTTTCATATCTTCTGGCATATCCAGATTTTATTATATTTAAAAAAAAATTGGACAAGATCAACTAAACTGCACAGCATTCCAGAACAATAACAACACTTGGAAATCCATCCACATCTAATATATAGGGACCAGATTACAGACAATGCTAAGAACATTTAGCTTCTCAACTTCAAAAAGTGAGGTGCCCAAAACATGTTTAGATCAGATTCCACATTTTTTACAGCACTAGGCAGTACCCTCTCTCTTTGCAGCTGAGAGGATCAGAATTAAACAAAGGGTTTCCAAACTTTTCATGAACTCAGCTCTCTTCTGTCCATCCATGGTTTCAGCTCCTGATCAAGTCAGTGAAAGCAGCTATTTCAGATTGCTCCACAGAGTGGGAATACCTGGGGGTGGGGTGGGGTGGTAGAAACATCCACCCCTGAGGATATGACAGAGATTTTAAATACAGAGGGAGGGAAAGAAGCAGTTGTGATAAAGGTACAACTGGATTTTCAGAACGGCTAACTTTGTTGCCTTCCTGTACACAGTTGACAAATATGTATTTGCTTGAGAACATATTTTCCTATTATTCCTGCTTGGCTAAACTTAACAGCTGAATCTTGAGATGCCTTTCAAATAAGACAGGTGTATTAGCACATCTCTGGGACTAAAATTTTAAATTACTCAAATAATTAAACAGTAAAAGAAGTACAAATGTGGTTTGTATGAAATTGATCTTGATTTTGTCATGGTAAGTGATGCCTTGCACAGCTGGCTGTGAGTTACTAAATTGCATGTTTGCATTCCTTTACTGTATCTTTTTACTTCATTTAAATTTAGTCTTAGACATTGGTCTCTTCATTACAAAAGAGCAAACGTTTTCCTTTGTGCTACGCCTTGAGGTTTATAGTTAGCAGAGTTCGGGAGGGACTGAAAAGGAGGAGGATGTGACAAAAAATGTTGTCCCTGTCCAGTGGTTTAGGCCACATTTATCCTAGAGATAACAACAAAAAACCACCAGTGAACTTCAGTTTTTAAGTTTTCTCTTTTTCTTTCCATTTTGCTGAAAATTTGATTTTTTAAAAAGAGATCTCAAGTGATAACAAACATGCTTCTATCAGCTTATGCTTATCACATTCTTCTCACTTGTGGCTCTACAAATTGTCAACACCTCTTTTAGAATGTGTTACACATGTAAGCATGTCAAAGGTAAAAATATTGACTGGGCAGAACTACCTACAGCATGCACTGCATTTTACAGATTTGACCTGTGTATGAATTTAAGTATGTAATTAAAGGCTAATGCTCCTACTTGCTAAGGAGCAGATGCTCCCATCTTCATGTTGGATATCAGAAATTAATGGAAATGTTACTGAAGCAAATTAGTCAGGATTAATAATAATGTCAGAGTAAGATCCAAAGCAGCCAATTGCAATCCAGCAACTTTGTATTTAACACCTACTAAAATCTCAAGCATACCTCTTTATCCTGTGAAGTCAGAATACTCTGTAATAAGTAATTACATCATAAATAGTAAAGAAGGCCTTTGTTTGCTATTCTGGAGTTGTTGAAAGCTCGGTAAATATAAAAGTAAGATATATCCATCTTATCCTCAGCTAAGAAAACTCAGGAATGCCCTGGGGATGCTAGATTTGTAGCCAGCTGTCTTAGTCAGGTGAAAGGTCTTTATACAAAGCTAAAAAGAAAATATTGCAAGCGTTTCTCAAGACCAAAGGTTACCTGGCCCCAAGAAAGGATGCAGATGGTTCCACTGGACTGGTCTTTCCTCATCAGCCTACATCAGGGAAAATTCAGCAACTACTTCCAAAGCTAAGTATTCCTGAACCCATAAAAGAAAGCAGTCTGCTTGGGGCAGGAAGAAAACAGGACCTGCACTGTAGAACAGTCCTCAGGATACTTTCTTCTGGCTGAGGATCAGAAAATTAACTAAATGTTGATAGTTATAAAAAGGCACTAAAGG
The DNA here is from genome assembly GCF_015220075.1 of Falco rusticolus. NCBI lineage: Eukaryota > Metazoa > Chordata > Aves > Falconiformes > Falconidae > Falco > Falco rusticolus. The sequence goes on from NC_051197.1 coordinate 35,199,966, forward strand.
ACTTGTGACTCACAAAAATATTACCTTGACTTATTTGGCTATTTTAGTGAGGTTGTCCTAGGTCAAAGTACTATGTGAGCACAAACCCATTTAGTGAATGATTGCAGGAAGAGCTGCTGTACTTCGTGTTAAAGAAGCTCATCCTAGAACCATTCACTGAGTTCACAAATTTAGGCCACTCATTGATGTCAGACTCTTATCAGTTCTGGGAAAGATTTCTTGCTAGAAGTATAAATTTGGCCACGCTTACATTAGCTGCAAATGTGGCCTTCAAAGAAACTGGTTTAAGCACGTATCTCAAAAGGACCCTATCTACAGAACTTCTACTGTACATGGTAATAAAGATGTTTTGGCAGGCAAGAAGCTAAGAGGCCTAGTATTGCATTACATATTCCCCATAAGCACAGCTATATTAGCAGAGTTTTAAATTATTTCTTAAAGCGGTGCAAACAGTGCAAATAGAATTAACAGAACTCCTGGAGTCTCTGATTCTTTTTCTGTAAAATGTATTTAGATAGGTATAGTAATATAATACTCTGTACATCAGGTTTATTTTCAAATTTCAGTCTGTATGTAATTAAGTATCAAGAAATAAGTAAAAAATAAAAATTACAGTACAGAAATCCAATTATTAACCTGAGTTAACACAGAATAGGAGAACAACAGGTTTGGGTTAGGGTTTTTTTGGGGGGTGGGGGGAGGGAGGGGGAAGAAGTATTAGCAGAGGAATACCTTAAAAGTTCTTCTTCAGGGTGGTGACAGGTTGATATATTATTTAGACTCAAGTAATCAAAGGCAATTACAGGCTGCACTCCCCCCCTCAGGCCCACCGGGGCCTCCCGAGGGTGCTGACCCTCCCCCCCCGCAGATGGGGGGGGGGGGGGGATGGGGAGGGTCAGCACCCCCCAGAAGGGGGGGGGGATGGGGGTGATGGGGGTCACCTGTGGGGGCAGGGCTGGGGTCACTGGGCACCGGTTACAGGCTGCACCCCCCTCAAGGCCCCCTGCCCCCCCACCCCCCAGCATCAGCCCCCCTTGGGGGTAATAGGACAGGAAACCTAACTAACATAGCTGATGAAATAAAACTTCTGCAGTGTTCTTTCTTTCAGTCAGGGAAGCTGCCAGAAACTGAGGTCCAGGACTTCCCTTAATATCAGATTAGTTAATTAGTTAATATGTTGTCATGTGTAGCTGTTGATTTTTATACTGGCTTAATTGTATCTGGATCTGAAAACAAATATTTCTCAAATATTTAAAAAATGTTGGGGAAGGGGAGAAGTATTTCTTACACAGCCAAATAATTATTTGCTTTAGAATCATTAATTTAATTTCACAAATAGCAAAATCACTGATCTAGAAAGAAGTCTCAGCAGAGAAACCATGGTTTATTGAAGCATGGGATTATACCTGTCATCTAGCTGAACCTTGCAGGGGAGCATGCTGCTGGAAGTTAACTTCATGATCTTCTGGCTCTCCTCTGAACAAAGGATGTGACCGAACACTGTATTTCAGCATGGGGACATGCCACTTTGCAGCCTTTCTGAATAGTTTGTTCAGTGCTAAGCCTCTAACACTTTTTCTAGGAGTAAGAAAGATGACCTTCTCTTATGCCCATTCATGTCAGAGTTGGATATTTTAGTTCCGCTCTGCCATGTGATCTTATCACCTCTGACAGCAGGAGGCTGACTTCAGTCACCCTGGATTTAGTAATTTTTCCATCTAATAACCAGTGTTAAGCATCATGCTGAGACTAAGAACCATGCTTCTTGTAGGTGCTTTTCAAAAAACTGCCCACTTCTACACTCAAATAGGTCTGCAGTCAGCAGTTCACTGTAGCAAACTTACCTAGGATCCTGTGAATAGCCATGATGCAATAATAATGTTTTGTTATTTTTCTAAGAGAAAATTTAAATAAATAACAATTCCAAAGGCTGTGCAGCCCACCCTAATGCTGGTGACAAGCAGAGATATAACAGGCTGTATAGTATGGGCATGAGGAAGAACATCGCTACAGCCTCTCCTGCCGTGTGGCCTGAGGCAGACACTGCTGCCTCGGTGGGAGGGAAGAGCCACACTTGCATGTTCATCTGTGAGTTGGAGGCATTTGGTACGCAAAACAGAAGTGTAACATTAGATTTCAATTTTTCCCTTCAAAGTGTAGGTTTCCAATTTAAGTTTAACAGTTGTCAGCAGTGACATTACCTGGGTGTATTACCAAACATATATCATGTTGCTGCAGGGTAAGATGAAAAAACGGTGGTCTTTAGATCTTGCGTGCTATGGCTAGTCCAAAGTGATATTCAAGTGATTTCTAATAATGGCTACTGTACTGGCTAAGGAAACTGAACAATGAATGCTCAGCCATGTTAATATAATCTGTTATATTTCCAGACTATTTAACTGTTATTTTCTGCTGTGAGGATTTGATCTTTTTGCCAAATGATGGAGAAAGCTTTGCACATTAAAAATCAAACAATTCCAGTCCCTTGGAAAATCACAGATATATTTCCTGGATTTGCTTAAGAAAGTCACTGTTTTATTGGTAGAATGACAGATCTTCATCTGCAAAGAACTCCCATTTTTTGGAAGTTTCTGCCACAAAAAAAGAGCCATTTTTCCTCCTGCAAATTATGACGTTGCTTAAACTCAGGCAGTAAATCTTACTACAGGAAGAGAACTTGTTTATTCAAATCCAGAGTTTTTCTACGATACCTCTATCATTCATATCCAACACTTGTGTATGATGCCTGTATGATATTTCTGTCGTATGGGATGTTTCCCAGTGACAGTGAAAGTTTGCCTCTATAAATCTATCAAGGCTGTTTAGATTTAAGGCTGTTCTTCTGTTAACCTGTAGCCTTTAGGATCACCTACAGTAAGGATGAAATCCTAGCCATACTGTAGTCACTTACAAACTTCCTATAAGCCCTGATGAAGCCAAATAATATAAATGGATGTTCTATACTTTCATATGTAGAGGTAAGCTGTGCCAGGTGAAGCGATGGTCATTGTACATAATGCACTGTGGAGTCAATAGCTCACATAATCCACTCAGCAGCAGGGCTGAAAAATGCTGAAAAATTACAAGAAAAGCAGAGGAAAGTGTGACTTACGAAGAAAGTTTAAGAAATCTGAATATTCATACCTTGATGAAGCAACAAATACAGCCATATGGCAGCCATGTAGAAGCATAACACCTGAACAAAACAAAGACCTTGGAGAGTGAGCAACTGTGTTCTACCTGTAGCAGCTCCAATAGTATGTTTTCTAGCACATTCAGTCATCAGACTCATTATTGGAGAAAAGGCCTAAGGCTGAAAGCTTTCAAATTCCGCTGTAAATTGTAAGATCACTCAGAACAGGTTGGGTTCACTATATAGGCACAGGAACATATTAGAGGACTTAAGTCTTTTCCATTTCCAATTTTAAAATTATTATAAAATGGAGTTTCAAATAAAGGCAGTAAGAGACAGGCTGCACAAACATCTGGTATCTCTCTACCCCCAAGCTTTGACCAGTATGCACTAACAAGTAGATTTTCAGATTTCTAAAACAGAATAAGCCATCTATTGCCAGGGAAGTATGTAATTTTATGCTAGCCAAAAACGTACCTTTGATGCATGAGAAAAAAAAATACCCATGGCTATCATGGTTTGCTCTATTTCATAGCCTCCAGTTACAAGACTACGCATAGAAAGCAGCAAAACATATTTCCATGTGCTGGAAATAAAATTCAGTGTCTTCACGTTCCTTCTCCCTGACCTGAGACTTGACTCCTGGCTGTGTGAAGGTGTCCGGGTGGCCAGCCTGAGGCTGGGCACTGTCCCCTGGGCAGCCACTCTGCTGCTGTGTTTCTGCACCCCTGTGACACTCACACCTTTGCTGCAAGGCAGGGCGAGGCGTGTGTCAGGGTCAATGCCCACTCTGGGCTTGAGACATGCATGATCCATGTGGCAGTGGGGCTGAGGGGCTCTAGCAGCCCCCCCAGGAAAGGGCTGCCTCCCCCGTGTCACCCTTAGGAGTGGGCTGCAACAGCCATTCACTGGTCCCACTAGGCAGCACTGCTTGTGTGTAAGACGGAGGTACGGGCACAAGAACCGGGGCACCAGCGCACTGAGCAGCCCTTACTTCAGCCTGTGCGAGTGGGTGGCAGCTACCAGGGAAGAAGAAAGCATTTCTGCTGAAAGGTGAACTGCCAGTTAGTCTCACGCTTTGCTTTAACATTTCCCCAAATCCAGCTGCTCTCAGTAGAGTTGAAAGATGTGCACCAATTTTTCCCCTAAAATCTTAATTTGCTGTTTCAAAATAGGGACTGAAAATTGTTGCTGTTGGCATCACTACAGGCACATTTGTAGAGCAACAGCCAAAGACACAAAAGGGCAAATTTAGGAAGGAATTAAGGAAAACTAAGAAAGAGATAAAATGTGGTGCTAGTGGGAAAGTGAAGCTGTAATTTTACATCGGCATTCTCAATGTCTTGTTTCCAATTCTGTGCCTGGTAGAAGATCAGTTATAGGTGGTTAGGTAGACATCGAGGCAGTCTGGGCAAACAAATATTTAACACTGTGTCTTGGAGACACCCCAGTCATTAAAGCAACCATTACAGACAAGAAAGATACAATAAGTTAGTAAAATAAGATACCAAATAATCATATAGAGGTGAAAAAGGAAATTTCATGTTGTCTAATTCTGGAATTGCCTGTCATACCCATCACTTGGAGAGGGAAAGAAACTAAAATCTGTTTTCAGAAATTCAGAAATAGAAAAATGCTTTTGACATCTAAACGCAGCTCTTGCATTTGTTGAAAGAAAAGTTACTTTGATATTTGTTGCTAAATAAAATCTTGGATCAAGTAAATTTAATTTTAAAAATTAGTTAAGGCAACAATAAACACAGGAAATATACATGAATAAAGTGTTCTAAAAGTCAGGCAACTCTTTTAAGACTATAAATATCACCTAAGCAAGGCCACTATAATTAGCAAAGGGTGAACAAAAGAAGACATCCAGAAATAGATGGGGAGGGGGGAGGCTTGGAGGGTAAAATGTCTTGGTTAACCTTATTCAAGTGTTCTTCCCATAGCATAGGAAATGGTTCCAGCTAGCTCATGAGTTCTGTTGGTATTGACTGATTTTTAAAAGGACATTTCCATGTTGTCTCTATGCCAAGGAAATTCTTTTACTGGCATGTTTGCTGAATACAGGAAACATCACCCTGACTAAGTGACACTGGGTGTGACGAAGAATTGTATCTTTGTTCTGGTGTTACAGCCAGCACTGTCTGTTTGTTTCATCTGGATATCTTTTGGTATTTATTGGGGAATAGTTACTGCAGTCTCACAATTTGTCCTGAGTAATGAGCAAACACAGTGACTGGAGGTGCTGAGTCATAATCCCTCACCACTGGAGAAGCAGCTTGCTGCAGCCCTTGTGCACCAGCTGGTTAGTCTGAGGGCTGATCCAGCACTTTAAGGGAGGTAGGGACAGGGCTGTCTAGTCGCTCCCTAATCTACTTCATCCCTCTTCAAGGTGTGGGGAGGAAAGACTAGCAGAGCGCTGGGAACCATCCTTGTCTCCATGCTATGGTCAGAATTCCCTGTGCAAGGAGAGAAATGTGTCCCTGCAACTGCTTACTCTCCTCAATAGGGAGCTGAACAAGTCGGTCTTGCATATAGTAATTTTCAGTGTAAGTCAGGTTGTGCTTATGGGCCCAATCTTGCACCACTTTTCAGAAGAAAACTTGTCTGAAGCCAACGAGAATTTTGTCCAAATAAGAAATGCAAGTTAAGATCTTGAATACTGTATTTCCACTTTCACAACATCTGGCGGTTTCCTGTTTTCTTGTGTAAAGCTGCCTATGTCAAGTGCTTACGTTTAATTTGCTACATGTTATTTCTAAATGCTCTTTTTGTCCTTTATTTCCTCTTTTCTCTTTCTTGGGAATTGTGTTAGTACCACAGCCACTACACAGGAGGCAGTAACTAGTTATTTGTGCCTCTGGGCTCCACTGACCTATCCCACAGGGATCTTCAACAACACTCAGTGTGTTTTGGTGACAACCCCTTAAACTCTTTGTGCACCCTTTTAGGACACGGTGGAAATCTTTGAGAAAAAGATTTGGGGGGAGCAGACAGGCCACCAGTGTCCTTTCCATCTTGCCACTCCTGGAACTCAGTAAAAATCACAATAAAACCACAAACGTGGTTAAACCAGACTATTAACTTTCCTTCAGGTAACAGCAAAAATGTGTAGAGAGGATAACAGGCAACAATTGCCCAAAGTCTCTGGTTCTGCTCCTGTTTGTGCAGTAGTTTTAGGGCACAACAACCATACTGTTAGAATTGTGGGAGACAGTAGGAATGTAGTAGACAGGCTGCTCGGAGGAGTGAGACTAAATTAGGTGGTGGTGCAAATCATCTGGTGTGCAAGTGGAAGCCAAGACTAATGTGTAGCTCCTACTCAGGTCACCGTGGCATAAAATAGTTTCAGCTTCTTTTGTAACTACTCCACAATCACCGATGTTCTTTCTGTCTACATATGGAGAGAAAGAGAGGGAGGTAGAAAGCAAGCTACTCACAACGAAATACTGTTGGAGCATTGTTTGACTTAGTACTTACATAAATAATATTACACTCATGAAAAGCAAGATCTGGAAATTTGCTGAATTTGACACTGAGATGTAGAATCTAACAGTATTTTGAATATTGGCCATATTGCTAAGATTCTGCCCAGACTTCCTAGTCTTTGAGAAATCCAAAATTGCTATAAGGACTAGCACCAAAAAACTGTCTTCCTGATGCAGGATTTGCAAAACAATGCTCCTTGTTTATAATACAGTGAATAAACAACAAGATTATTAAACAACAGCAACAATAATAGTAATAACAACAACTTTAAGCAGAAATAAAGCGCATGGTGATTACTTTGTTTTGGACCTGTTATTGGCAAGATATGTTCTCATTCTGCAAGTGTGGTCAAGGACAATGCTCTGTCCTGACTAGGAATGAACTTTCTATGGGAGTATTCCCAGTAGGAAGGGTTAGACCTCAAAGTCAGTGTTTACATGACTAGCTCATTTGGTAATGTGGAACAGCATTTATTTTTAATTTGCATGCCTCTCCTTCAAGGCATACCCTTCTCCTATTGACTTCAGTGGGAGCTCCACATGTTTTGCCTTTGATTCTGCTACATGCTGGCAACTCTAGTGTTAATCGGAGTTTCAGTAGAGTTTCTCCCTCTCCCTCTTTCTCTGTAAAAGTGGATAGTTTTCACTAGCTTGTCCCAGCACTGGCTGGTGTATTTACAGGTCAGGAGCTGAAGCTTTATCAAACTGGCACATGGTGCTTATCAAGAATGTATCTTCATTTCTTCTCTGTCCCTGCCAGAGTAGAACTTTACCTTTTTCTCCAGGCTAAACAACAAATGATGGCATAAGTATGAGAAAAATGACACTGATCATTCTAACAAACTCCCCTCAGTTTTGAAAAGACTGCTTAGTATTGTCTTTGGGATTTTCAACAGTAATAATTTTAGCTAGTTAACACAGCCTTTCTCTGTAAGTTGCTATCATTGTAATGGTGCAATAAATACAAGTTAGAAAAGATCAGTTCTTTGAGACTAGAGCTAGGTCCTGCAACCCTTACTAAACCTCAGCCTGCTCTGAGCTATAGAAACTGCTTTGGATTTCAGAGGTATTTTGTATAGACACACAATAATTTATACTGAGCAAGACTGGGACAATCTGATCCTTTTTTTGCAATGCTAATGGTTTCATTAAAAATAAGCAACCCCCCACCCCCACTGCAAACCCTCACCATCAAACCTTGCATCTTGCAAACAGAAATACTGTTCCATTTTGAGATTTTCAACTCAAGACTTGCATACCCGCATGTACTGGCAGACCCAATGAAGAGGAGCCACTTTCTTCCCTCTTCATAAGAACTATCGCATGTGGCTTTCTGTGCTAACATAACCCGCTTTCCAATATTTCAAAAGACACGGAACTTCCCAGCATGATGATAAAGTTTTCCTGTGTTCCAATAATAAAAGTTGAACGTACCAGTAATTTCCAGTTCCTCCGTGGTCGGGCAGCCTGTGAAGACTAAATCAGAAGTACCCAACCTGCAATATCAGTGTGGGAGTCGGAAACAGATGTTCACCGGACAATGCAATTTGTTGTCACTGTCGATACTATATGGCACTTTTCCCAACAGAAATTGTCTGTAGCTGGAAAAGAATGTAAGAAACGATTCATGCCCCAAATTATTATTATTTTTAAATGTTAAATACTCCTTGTTTTCTTTTGTTTTAAATGACTGATTCAGGGAGGCATAAGCACTCAAAAATACAATTAACTGCATTTGCAGCATCTGTGTAGTATGTCAACCAATTAATTTAAGGCTTTTTCCTCAAGACAAGACATTATGTTATATTAAAACCAACAAGAGTTGAATTCTCTTCTTTAGACTCAGGGGGCTGTATGTAACCTTTCATTTTATAAAGTATTTGATGCTTAGTAGCTACTTACACAAAAAGCACATGGTGGGAGCTAAATGGGACAGATCATTTCATGTGCATCTGAGTGTGTATGTATAAAGATTATCATTTATTATATTAATATAATAGTATTTTTATATATATAATAACATTTTAAAATAGTTTCTTTCTTTATGTCTTAGAAATTCTAATAGGCCATTTGGGCATTCAAAACTGATCAAATACTCAAAATAGAAAAATCCTCTTTTAGAGTAGCATATGATGCCTAGCCTTTATTTCCAAATTTCATGAATATTACAAAAGCAGATGCACTAAATCTTACTTACTGTAAAAGGCAATGGATCAGGCCAGATGCTCTTTAGTTATCATTTTTTTCAGGGATACATCAGATATATTTAAGAAAAAAAAAAAGGGTGGTATGCAAAAAGACCAAGTGAAATCAGGCCTAAATACAAATTAATATATTCAGTAGAAGCATCAAAGAGATCTAAAGATTTGACTGCCTGAAGTCTTGGATATATCACCTGTATTTTACATGAAAAAGTAACAGTCCGGGTATTTTCAAAAATGAAGACATCTGGGATCTGAATTGGAGTTCGCTGAAACCAGTGACAAAACTCACATATAGTTGCTGGCTGTTGCATCTCTGGCAGGCTTTCTTCAGAGGTACCGAAGAGAGGAAAAGGTGTGTGTAATCACAGGGCCCAAACAAGAGCAAGAGAATTTAGCTCTGTAGACTCAAACTGTCTCATTTTTACAAATGCATGTGGTAACACTTCACAGTAGTCTTTTTGTAACATTAATTTTGCGTTTACTGCGTTAACTGTTGCAGTGTTCCGCAACAGAGTCATTTGATGCTCTACGTCAGGCTTTCATCAGTAGGAAACTTGAAATGATTTTCAACTGTGCATTTCTTTATAAATACTGCATAATTTAGCTGCAAGTGCTATCCATAGTTCACCTTCTTTTTTACTTTTAGATTTAGTGAATTTACACGTATTTCCATAGTGGGACATTACCCCCACAGATATTTTGGGTAAGAGTTTGAACTCTGCAACATTTTCAAAGCCAGCATGTGGTAAGACACAATGAAATAGCTGACGAGATAATGTTTAGCACACTTGTAAGCAATGTGCTTAAGTTTTGTGCGTGTGTGTCTGTATATGTGTATTTTTATGTACATTCATGGGTTAAACTGAGTTTTTCATCAACTAGGTGTTGGCAAGTGCCAAAGTGATTTAGGATTAGAACAGGATTTAGGGTGATCTAGCTATTTCTCATCTCGTCATCCTTCCGGGGATACCGTGACAGTTGTGGGCTTTTTTTAATTTATGAAACAGACAAAATTAAATATCCATACCAGACATACCCTAAGGTTACGGGAAGTGAAAGAGAAACACTACATTAGGCCTTATTCTTTTGTCTGCACCCAGCAGAGATGTCCTGAATGTACAAAACAGCTGGAAAACTTCCTATGTAGCACACAGGTTGAAAAATGAGTTCAAGATGATTATTTTTTTTTTAAATATCAATCTGATTAGACTTTTTTCCAAATGACTTACTCTGGTTCTGTAGTAGATCTCTTTGTAAAATATGAATCAGTATGGATGCATGTTATCTGGGTGCATTACATCATCTTTAATACTAATACTACTCTCATTTTAACCATCATGACAAATGAATCCAAATAAATGTTTTAGACGTGTAAGACTTCTCATTGTGATATCAGAGACACCATGTGCTCGTACAGTTTTAGCATTACTTAGCATTTAAAAAACTAACTGGATTAAAACAGACCCACAAAAGCAACTCTTACACCATTTCCAAAGATCCTGCTTCTCACATGTCAGTTTTTCTCTGCTGAATGGCATTTTCCTGTCTCTCCTTCTCAATTTAATTATCTTTTTTGAAAAAGAGAGACTGCAGGAGGAGGCAGGTTTTGTTGTTCAGGTTACAAGAAAGATTTCCAAAGAGGTGAGAGAAAAAGAGGTTACTGGGGTTAGCAGGAGCATGGCCTGCCTGCTAACGAGCAGGGTGAGTGGCGTTCGGAAGAGAGGGAGCCCGCAGCACCGCGTAGCGTGGCCGTGCGCGCCAAAGTTAGTTAGAGTGCTCTGAATCTCATCTTTTGATCTCGGGCGATATTTTTCTCTGTTATGTCACAGAGGTCACCTGGCTCATGTGTGACAAACTGCCTGCATAAGTCACAGTGCCAGTGGCAGAGATTTGTAACCATGTCCCTGGTCCATTGCCTTTGAATTATTTCGCAGGCCCTCTGCTTTACATTTACACTCTGTCGGAAGATGAACAGGGGAAGGGAGTAAAATCAAGGGCAGGGTCTCATCCTGAAGGACAAGGGGAAACAGGTGGAAGGTTAATGGCCCTGGAGCGTATCCACAAGCCTCTCAGGCTTGATATATGGGCCTCAGGCCTAAAACGGGCATTGGCTTTCAAAGATATATTATTTCATTTGAGGAGAGACATTCTGGAGTTCCTGCATTTGTCTGCTGATAGATGATCCTCTGTCCACAATTGGTTATGGCGTGTGAGTTTTCCTTGGGCCTGCTCCCGTACATAAAAATTTTGCTGAGCTCTCCAACCTTTCGCATGCCTGTGAGAATGGGACGTGTGCGGGCCTTTGGCAGGCGGCTGGATTTTTGTCGCTGCTATTTTCGTAGTTCCTTTTGAAGCGCCAGGCAAGTGGGGGATGAAAGGCACTTCTGTTCATTCATACGCGGCCGGGCAGGGGCAGCCTCGTGAGGACAAAAATGGGGGAGAAGAAGATGTCAGGGGTTCGCTGTGCCTACACATGGCCACAGCCCAGATGGAAGCTGCTCCGTCTGATCCTGTATTTTATACTGGCACATGCCCGCAGAACGATGAAAGCGGGGAAATCGGTCGTGTAATTTTTACGACCACTCTTCCTTTCTTGTCTTTCAGTTCTGTTAAGGTTTTTGTGTGCGCTCATGGTGAAAAGCTACAACAGTAACTCCATATCTTAAGATTATGCTTATCGGGGCCCTGTCCTTAGGCACCTCATAAAACTGACTGAGATGACGCTGCCCACATCTTAGCAAAGCGCCACAGGACCCAGAGACAAATCGTGCTTTTGCATGCATTAACGATCTCTGATGGGCCCAAATGAGCGGCATTAGACACAGGGGTGGGATTCCACTCCATGCTGTGGGAGCGCCTGCGGCAGGGGCACCCAGCGCACACAGAGCAGCTGCTGGCAGAGCCCTGGAGCAGAGCAGGAGCAAGTCCTGGGTCCACGGCCACACTGGCACCCCCCTGGCATCTCCTGCCATTGCACAGCTGTCAGAAATCACAGGAAAGTCCCTTTAAAAAACAAAGACTTCAAAAAACAGTTAAACCCCCTCAACATATATTATGGTTTAACATAGCCTATGTAACAGCTGGTTAAGTTGTTCTCTTGATTTTGAAAATAAACTTGTGACTCTTACAGGATTGCATTTTTAAGACCTATTACTCTATGACAGCATGATTTAAGGAAAGTGGGATATATTTTTACTACATATTCACGTAGATTTGTTTTAATAAGAAATAACTGTTCAGTGGATGGATTCTGCTTGAAAGAATTCACATTAATGATACTGAAATATCTCCCAGTTTTACCTTTTTAATTTTTCCCATACTACTAAAAAAGCAAGTAAGCACAATATATAGGTCATAAGTTTCTATGTAGTTTGTTCACTCTGCTTTTGTTACAGTAAAGTTTTTACTTACATAAATAAGTAGATTAGTAGGTTAAATTTAAGCCTAACATGGCTCAGTCTGAAACTGTAATTGAAGTGTTATATTGATACCCTGTTGTTTGAGTAATTGGAATCTGGTTTTGCTGTCACTGAATTTAAATGCTGAACACTCAGCACTCTAGTGTGAGCAGGATCAGGCTCATTCTGTATTTCAGTCAGTTCCTGTAGAACGAGTCCCGTTGTAATGCAATTATTCTCTCTTCCTTTAGTGTCCTGCAGAGTTTGTTATACAAGTGAGCTAAAGACTTGAGAGACATTTAGTGTCTCCTGCAGCAGTAGGAAGGAAATCTGACGATTTGTTAAAAGGAAAGATTTAGAAGCAGAAATTCTACAGAGAGAACTGAACAGAGTGTTAGTAGGCAGGAGGATCTGCTTTTCCACTTGTTGCTTTGATAACAGATAAAAGGCTGTCATGAACTGCAGGCTACCAGCTGGGAGCAGATAGAGTAATCCTGGTAGAGGGCTGGCCCCACACTACACAGGCATTCCTTTAAATCTTCAAGACCATAAGAAAGTTGTTTTTCACCTACCATCGTCATCATTATTCATGATGATGTTTTCCACCCCAGTTTAACAAGCTGGTCTAGTAACTCTCCTTTGCAGTCTTTTTCCATTTGAAGTATAAGCAAATATCACATAGACAAAAATATTTCAGCTATTTCATTCAACTGCCTAAAGATTTCCAAAGTAAATTCTAGACAACTGGATCAGGCATAAAATACTACTGCCATAAGAAATCTCTGCTGTTTGATTGTAAATGTATATTGTGCCCGACACGCAGACAAACATAGGAACAATTCATAACGTATGTCTTCCTTGTAATCAACACACTTGATAAATGAAATCTGGAGGATATGTTACTTGCAAGAGAATAGCAACAGAATGTCATTTGTTAGACAATGAGCCGAAGGGACTCCTGCATGGTACAAACACATGCAAAAACAATGACAGACAGAGCCCAGCAAACCCACGCGTGCCGAGCCTTACTGGTGCGCATTGTGCCACCAAGGTCATGTTACCAACATGCTTAGACGTGTATGCAGGATTGGGCCAATAGCGTTTGTTAGCATGTGTACAGATGCTTGACAAGCTGTGTTGTTTCAACCTGCATTATTGCAGAGGAAGAAAAAAAAAGTACTTAAAGCTCTGATTGTCATTCTATACTGTTCATTTTAATGATATATTTAGGGGCCTAGCTTAGTTTGTATTCTTATGTGTAATTACCCATATAAAAAAACACCACTCATTAGTGTTCTGTTCCACTGCCTTAATTATACCCCTTAATTAAATCTTGACTAACTGGGGGTCACTGCGGTGTCAGTGGGATTTGTGCCTGTTTGTCAGCAGGTGTTTGGTCACATCTATTTCAGGTTTCCCTGTTGCTGTATTCTGTTTAAGAGCATGGTCTTTTCTAAATGCAAAGGACGATTATGCTTTACCTTACTGCGTTTTGTGCCTCACAGATCACATGAAACGCCAGTGAAACCACTCTGCAATACTAGCACTCTCCCAGTCTTCACATACAGGAGGTGGGGAATGAAGCAAATACTAAGCTTTTCAAAACACAGTTCATTACCTCACTTGTGCTCCTTTTCAAAGGCTTATACTTCCTGCACTTGAAAGCCAGGGTCTTGCTAATTTATTAGATAATCTCTTGTTCTACAGGCATAAAAATATATTGCAAATATCAATCCAGGATACTTCTCCTTTCTCCTATCTCCTAAACATGAAATGAATTTGAAACATGACCAGCAAGAACGGGCTAAATCAATATTACATGCATAACAAATACAACGGGGCATGTGCTGCTATTGCTGTGTTGCTCAGAGTCAGAAGACCAAGGCCCCCGATTCAGTGTTCCCTGAATAATTCAGTGAGAGTTCTGCATGTGCAATAAATGCGTAATAGTGCCATTTTTTTTCTATTTCAAATTTGCATGTTTTGGGTTTGTTATTTGAGAAAGTTACTTAGGGGAAATATAATTCCCATGTTTACACATATAATAGACACCTAATGTTCATCTGAATAATTGATTAGTCAACTCAGGCTTTCATAATTAGATATTGGCTTTCCAGTATAAGCCCACTAAACACTTGTCAATCTAAAGACATTTTTAACTTATTAATATATATGTTATCAAAAGGGCTGCACTAGTTACCTAGAAAGCATTTATTATTTATTCTGTTGAGGCTGAGGAAGCATTTAGATTCTAGACATGTATTTTCAATCTATTGTAACTTTCCCAGAAGATAATCTTTTTGTTTGGAAAGTTTTTATGAACATTTTCTGCCTGTAAGTGCTTAGTTGCAGTGGAAATTGGAAAGAGTCTTTTAAAAAAAAAAAAATTCAGCCATTTCTGTGTTACACAGAAGCTAGTGACATGTTTCATTGATTATAAAATCACGTGTATCACTTACCTGTATTCAGATACCTAACAACTATCTAAACAGATGCCACTAGCAAATATCCCTAATGCAGCCATAGATTCTGTGACCAGACAGATGCATCTGTTGATAGCATGCATGTGACAGTGATATTGTAGTTATGAGTTGTAGAGCTATGCAGTAAATTGCAGAATTATAAGATGAATTGTACTTACCACGAATGTCATGACCTCATTTGAACTCTACCACTAATCCATTTTTGCTTCCTCATATTCCTGACCAGTTTTCAAGTGCTTATTAAAGGGAAAAACCATCCTCCTTACTCAGAAATGATACATTTTGAGCGCCCATGATATGAAGTTCATAAAACAAAACATTTGATTGTGAAATCCAGAATGAAAATTGTTCAGTTCTTACTAGAAGTAAGTTAAACACCAAGTATCTGGTAAAGCAATGGGACTAGAAATTTTGTGGTGTATTCTATTGGGAAATGAACTTCACATTTCCATTGGGAGGCAGCATTTGCTTCTAGCACTTTTTGAGTGTGAGACACTGAATTTAAAAAAGATATTATTATTATTATTATTATTAATAATGAAAAAGGTATTTTAGTTCTATATATGCTATAAATTTTATTTCCCTTGTCCCTGTTCAGAAAAATCACCTTCGTTTTAGTGAAAATACATAACGGTCTGCTTCCCATCACTGAGATCAGGACAAATGCTTCAATAACTATGTAAAGTGCTTTCCTGAATAGAAGTCCTTCTGAGGCCTGTACTATGGGATGTGTATTAAGTTCCTTGTTTTGCAAGTGGAAAGATACAAATAAAATAGAATTCTAGAACCCTTTAAAATCTAAAATGCTATTACAGAATAGCTTTTTAGTTTGTTTGGAAAGAACTCTATATAAAACCACATCATAGTAGTAGAAAAAAATGTATGCCCATTTAGTGGTGTGATTTATTTAATTGTGGTTCACCACTATGAATTAATATGGTCTCACAAAGTTTACAAGTCCTTGAGCAATACTGCAGTGTCTTGTGTGTCATACACGTATATGTATTATGCATATACTCTCTCTCAGTTTCTACTTAAAGACAGAAGAAATATTAGAATCTTTCTCTTTAAAAGAACTTTGATAACATACTTCCCATTGAGAAAGGCAAAAATATTTCAAAAGCATTTCTAAGGGTGTCACTATAAAGCCCCTTCTCCACAATACATATATTTTATACTAATATAAAATTTCATTATCTATTTTTATATCGATTACAAATAATAGAAAATGAAAAGTTACATTGTAAAGAACACACTACCTGTGCAGGGTTCAGAGCCAAGTTTGTAATTGCTTTTGATTTTTCTATATAAAATTTTGTGCAGCATTAAAATTTCAATGAGTGTTATACTAATATAAGGATTTTCTACTGGGAAATTTTCGAGCATACCAGTTTCTGCCTGGAAAGTATGTATAATTTAGGCTGGTGGGCTAATTAGGAATTTGAGCTTTGGGAGCATTGAGATGTCACTATTAGGGTACAAAGTTCTCACCAGTTCCCCTGTCTGTTAACCTAAGAGTTCAAAAACATTTTCCAGTGGCATTGCATGGCTAGCTCAGTTCTTCCATTTAGAGTTTGAAAGGGTGTTGCTTTCAAAAAAAGTGTTTTACAACTGGAAATAGATGTCTCTACTAAACAGATCCATATTTTCATGATTAGACAGGTGAACTGATCACAAAAAGACAGGTCATATACATAAACAATGAAATAAAACCCTGATTAGGGTTGCTAAGTCTGTTTTTCTAGGTTACAGCTAAATGAGAGCCATTATGTGGGCTTTCAGATAAACTCACAAAGCTCTTATCTGTATAAACCTGATAGATCTGCCATTACTCTTAGTGACTAACAGAAGTTATATCATTCAGTTTCATTAAAAATACATTAATCCTTTTTTAGTAACCTTCTTCTAATTCATTGATTCAATTATACAATGAACAATAAAAATGTTTGGTATAATAAAAATACAGTATTAAAATGTGTTATATACATAAATGTTTCATTGCAATAAGATTATTCAGGTTTTTAAAAATATTAACAATATTAATATCATGCCTTGAGATAACAAAGTATTCATTTCCCCAGTATCTCTGAAACTATATATCAAAAAGATTAGTCTTTACAACGAGAGGCCTGAAATGGTTGCTTATAGTATTACTTGTGGTCCCGTCACGTACAGACTTCCTGTAAAGTTGGTGACACCAGCACAGGTCGATCAAGGGACAGGAGAGTGTTATAGGATGTCTACATGTGTTGCTGCTAACTATGTGAAGCCAGGCTCCTCTGATCAGATCCGTTCCCCCCAAAGTCACTGGCTTTTGGCCTAAATTAAAATAGACTGAGACTCCCAGGGCTGGACCTTGAGTTGGAGCAAGTGCTGGGAACGTTTCGGCTGGTGGGAAGGATGCTCAGTACGCACACAGCAGCACTGGGAGCAACTTTTGCAGCAGTGGCAGCTGCTGTGGTCCCACTTACACCAGCTAAATGATTCGGACTATCAGGAGTCCAGTACAGCCTTCGATCTGGCCGTTCACGTAGGCCAACTGGAGTAATTCACCTAAAACGTTAATTGACTTTGACACAGCTAGTACTTTTAATAATTTTGTATTTGGTTTCTTTTGTTAATTTGTTATTACCTCAAATGCTGATAGCCAGGCTCAGCTGAGCAGGTTTCTGTGTGAGACACTCGATGTTTCTGGTTGCTGTGAAAAGACGGCATGATTTCTGCAAGCGTTCCAAGACTAGAGGAGAAGAAAGCACTTCATATTTTCATTAGTCATCCCTTTACAGATTTGCTTTTAATACTTTCAGCAAAGCATATTATTAAAAGCAATGACCTGAGGTCTTCATTCGGATATCAGACTTGCAATCCTGGATAATGTGCGCCGCAGGGCAGAGGTCACGCTGACGAGTCTGTTAATGTAGTCACTCTGGAATAAGATCAATCTCCATACTTTACCATATTGATCTAATAGCTCATTGGCACTTCCCTCTTTGAATTGATTAGCTCATGTGTGAAAAGAGATTGATGGATTTCTGACCCTGAAGAGTCTGTCGGGGGCACACCCATGGCAGGGAAGTGGATGTTTTCACCGCTTCATTTGGGTGGCTCATTATGTGGATGCCTCGTGGGGAATAAGGGTCATAACATTGTTTTATGAATTATTTACAGCGAAATACCAGGTTTTTGCTTCATTTGATGCTCTACCTGTACTGAATCTATTTGAAACAGAGCATGAAGAAACACACATGAATGGCCAAATAGACCAAATATTTGCGTAAAGGGAATCACCACATATAAGTGACCTTACAAAGCAATTTTACTAATATAAGGTAATCATAATAGATATGAGGGTAGGAATAGACTTCATGGGTCATCTAGTCCATTCCCCTTACACAATGACAGAATATTGATGATATCTAGAAATGAATTACATTTTAATTGCATATTCTGGATAAGTACTCACAGTGAATCTAGTTCAGGCATCTCGGGGAACTTTATGTGCACATCGCAATCTGAATGCAACATGTGAGCTAAAAAATAAACTATGTACATTTCTCAGTTGTTAAAAGTAACCTAAAAAAAAGAGATTCAACTCCATTTATCAAATAGTCATATATTTGCAAAATGCATATATTTGTCACAGTAGATTGGATTTGGGTGCTGTGTGTGCTCATGCAAGAGGAAATATAAAAGGAGCTGTCACCAGGAGCTGAATTTAAAAGTTGGCTTATGTTAGCTTGTACTTAAAAAATGTGTGCATTATCAGAGCCTTAACAGATATAAAGCAATAAAGCTAAGGACTCGCTCCTTGAAGTCTTCTGTTGAAGCGCAGGTATTTTTGTATTTCTGTCTGCCTATGAATTTTAGAATCAGTCTCAAAGGTATATATAATGAAATAATTTCTTTTATACCATCCAAGCTCAGGGTCCTCTATAACACCACACTTAGGATGGTGTTACATAGGATGTCAGGTTATATGGTTATGTCACAGTACACAAAATATTGAGCAAATAATTCTCATGGTGTTGTTAAACTGATGTTTATATTTATGTAAGGAAACTGTGCTTCACTAATAATATCTCATTGTATTATTTAACTGGACATTCTGGGTTTATTTTGGGAGCTGGCAGTTTAAATTGAAAGACAAATAATTTTATTTACAGAGAAGTGTCCACGTATGCTCCATGCATTCAGTCAACCCTCTTCTACTATCGGATTTACAGTAATATAAACAGATACCGCATAAAAACATAGTAATAGGCAGTCCCTTCCCTAAAGACCTTACATTCTAAAAGAAACAGACCCTCAGGCAGATTATTTTTTAAAAAAAGAAGAGAGCCAAAGAGAGAATTCAATCCATTACCTGTCAGTGAAATGATGCTGAATATTTGTATAATCTTGCATTCATTTATACTTTGAAATCATTCAGGCTATTTTGTGTACCAGGAAAATTGCCCTGCTATAGACTTATGTAGCTGTATTAAAAAAAAGTTATAATACATCTCAGAAAAACTTATTAGAGGCAGAGTCACAATGCACTTTCCTTTGATAAGTCTGGGATTAATCAATAAATCTTCTTACATTTGGCTATGAAAGTATTATTTTAGTCATGGTAAATCTTCAAAAATAAAACTCACATTAAACTTGATTATAAATCAAAGTAACATCCTCACGCCTAGATTGGTAGTAGATTGCTAGACACTTGAACATGAGCTATACAAAACATGATTTTTTTTTAAGAAAATGTTGCCATTTTATTACAAATGCTTGCCCATCGACCAAGTTTCTGGCAGTCTGATTAACACCTAGCTCCCACAGCTGGGGTGCAGGGCACGCTCATGGGTGAATGAGCAGTAATCAGAGCAACCTTACTTTGTTGTTCATCACCCCTGCTGTCATTCAGAAATGAGCTAAGAAAAGCCTACTAGATTAGATGTACTGACTGTCTCTCTTTTTCCTAAACTTGCAGCTGATCTTCTATTGCATGCAGACATATAGGAACCCAATTTAGAAACTCAAAATTTTGATACCTGTGCCCAGCTGTAACAGCAAAGTCAGAGGCTGACTGAGCTGTGTCACAGTCCACAGTCATTTTTACCTGTAACACATTCTGTGTTTTATACTGCAAAAGTTCCTCTTACCAATATAACAAGCAGCCCAAATAAAAACAGTTTATTCAAGGGTATTTTTAATCATTAATATTAATTGTAACTGCAGTGCTAAGGTCTGTATGGGACCTGGGCAGAGTTGTGACAACCTTATTTTAATGATACTTCAGAGAATTCCAAATTAGAATCCAGGAAACAGGAAGTGGGAATAAATGAAGTAAAGCCAAATGAAAGGATAAATGGAAAAAACATTTTAATACACACTTGCCTATTCCTTAAACATTCATTCAGTCAACACTTCCTGTGTTTTTTAATAGCATGGCTCTGTCTGCTCTTTTACACTTGACTTTGTTAGGAAAGGAGCTAATTTTTTTAAAGATGGTGTTCACAGGTGAGAGGATTTAGCTAGATGGTAGCAGCTGCATGCCGAGAGCCTCCTGCAATGCTTTTAAGAATTAAAGAGAAGTACTAAGTATTTTGGATCATTCTCATGTACAGCAGCTCATTGGATCGTGCATCACTGGTTCTCACTACGTCTCTACAACCTTCTTGTATGACTTCAGCTTCCTTTGGTGGTGTTTTTAAGTAACTTTTTCTATCAAGTCATATGGATACTCATTTAAAATATGACAACCCCCATTCATAAAGCTGAATTTTCTTTCACTTTCTCCCTTACCATTGGGTCTTCTTTCACATTTAATCTCTGCCCTAGTGACTTACTGTTACTGCTGCAGCCCTTGGGATGTAAGACAACCTTTCTGTATTTTTTCTTCATCAGTATACTATCTCCCTTCACATCTTGACTGAAGGCACTGTTTCTCATGATTTCTTACTCCTCTTGCTGTGGCTTTTTTTTGGCCATTCTATTACAAAACAAGGGAAAACATAGTGGAATATATTTGTATGGTGAGTGCAGTGTTTTACAATAAGACCAGCCTCTATTGCCAAAGGTTTATTACAGGTGTATTACTTTCTGTCCTGTTTAGCACACTATAGTTCCCAGTCTTGAGACTTCAGATCCGTATATTTCAGTGATTCAAATATGGTCAGAAGGAAATACCTGCCCTTACATAGTTGGATGTTTGTCAAAAGGACTAAGAGGACTATGAAAAGTAAAATACAAAACATATTCCTGAAAAAGTTTGCAATGCTGTGCAGTCAAAAGATAAAGAACATTTAAAATACAAAACTGATGATTTGATGATAACTAGAAATGGTTTGGAACCTCCAATGTATTAGATTCTTTGTGTGGTTTATCAGTGCCCAACCCTGTATTTCACTAATAATACCTGGAGAAAGTATTCATCTCTCATTTACACTGCTGCAATGTTAAAGTAACTCCTGTTTAGTCATGATAATCAGAAGATTATTTGCATGTTCCCATTGGTATAACTATGAATACAGTCCCATGATGTGTACACAAACCAACCTTTGTAGGTGTCACCTGTTAAAAGAGTAAGGTTATACTTCTCTTATGGCTTGCCCCTTTCCCAAACTCCATACTGCCTTGAACAGCTGTACTAGAAATAAACAGAAACCCTATTAAATAGAAGAGTAACCGCATAGTTTAATTTAAACAAGAGCCGATTTAAGTAACCCTTGTATTAATGCATGCAAAACCCAGCATTCTGGGGCATACAGCACTTGAAAGAACAGGACCCTAAGTGCATTGGGAGATTACTCTGCCTGCCTGTTACCATATTAAAGAGTCTTTCTGAAATTAGCATGTCTCTTGTGTCACATGTTAAAAATATTTTCCATGTTATACTTGGTTAATTGAGTTTTAATAGAATATTTATTTTGTGGAAAATAAATTTATTTCTTAGTAGGACTTCATCTTTAATACTAACAATCCACCCCTGTGTGTTGGTGGCTGTCTATTGAAATTTGATCTTGATGTTTTCTGAGGAATTTTACAAATGAGAGCTAACGTAGGAGGTAAATCTTACCTATAGACTCTTAGAATAAGTGTCAGCTGGAAAAATGACGTAGTTGTAAGAAAAATGAAATCATAATTTATCCAATAAATCAACAAACAGGAAAGGAATATTACATATTAGAAATCCTTTCAGATAATACTAAAATATGTGTGACTTGGAGACGACCACAGAGACTTTAACCGAAGGCTGCTGTACAATAGAGTGAAACTGCTGATTCAATATATTGAGAATAAATTCACCAGCAGTACCATAAAATTTACTAGACTCAGTCTTGTCTTCTGATTCCCCAGAGGACATCATTGTGCATCCTAAAAAGTAGATCAGAACCACAAGGCTAATGATGACTTGAGTGGGCCTAATTCTGATTTTGTTTATGTGGAAGTCAAAGAACTTATGTCCATGCAAGTTAAGAGTTACAAACATGGTGCAGCACATTTCCACAGTTAGTTTGCTGACATCAGAAAAAACAGGTGTACTTCTGGAGTAATGCAATGGGGAAAAACAGCTTTAGTACCAAAACTGCTACACAAACTATGCTGTTTTATATGATATTTTTTTTAAATTCTAGACCAAACTTATGCTGTACTAACATCAGTAGAGATACTCACAGGAGTAGGATTTTGAAGGTCAGTTCTATGGGTCCAGGCCTGAAAAAGGCACCTTCTTCTTCACTCTGTGAAACAGATGCTGAGAAGAAGAAATAATTTTCCCATTTCCGCATCTTTGCATTCACTTTGTCAGGGAAGAAACGCTGCATTGTAAGCAGAATTTTCAGCTGGGACTAAAAAGAAATCCTTTTCTTATTTTCAGTTGAAAAAAAAACACCTAAAGAAGAACCTAAGAAAAACACATTTATAATTCATCAGAAATAATGCTGACTGCAAAATACTAAGTAATTTTCATGCAGTTTGCAGAGATAAATGTGAGGAAAAGGAGAAAAAATAAGTGTTATATGTCGCATTTGATGCAGTATATAATATAAATATATATATACACACACAAAAAAAGTTTATTGTAATAGCCCTTTCATCTGATCTTTGAAGAACTGAGATTTATCATTTACCTTCTTAATAGTAGGGAATACCCTCTAAATGGAGTCTAAATATCTGTAAAAGAAGAGGTCTTATTCTTTAGTAGGATTACCGTCTGCTGCTTACCCTTACTGCCTTCAACAATCTGAAGCCCCTAGATTCATGCACCTTGTGTTATACTCCTGCAAGAAAACAGGATGAGTGTGAACTGATGCTCAAGGTAGCTTTTTATTAAAGTATTTTAATTCAATGGAAGATATGCACTGAAACTGTGAAACGGCTGGTCACTGCTGTTTTGATCCCTTCTTTCACAGTGATGTTACATATAGCTGTCCGGCGGCATGAGAGGGGAGGAGATGTTGCGAAGCCATCACTCTCCCTGTGTGCATTTGCTACACAGCAAATACATAGCAGGAAACACCACACACCATTCAGAGCACGGGCACCATGTATTCACCATTTCACTTTTTTGTAAGGGTAAAAGTGCAGGGGTTTTCAAAGGTATAATGTTGCTTTGTGCTATAAATTCTTTACTTATGTCCTTTAAAAACCTGAAAAATGGCTTGATATTCCAAATACATACAGTTCCATGAGCAGGGAGTTAATGAAGCATGTTAGTCCTTCCCTATTCCTCTCTTTTAGTTCTGGAAGAACTGGAACAATCATAGTTAACATTAAGCTGGAGCAATCATAGTTAATATTAAATATTTTTTTCTTGAATTGTGTAGCATTTTATTACTGAGTTTATAGGCAGTAATCACATTTTATTAGGGTATTCACTGATTCTGAAAGTTATGTGCATTTACTTCTAAAACCACATCAACTGTTACGTGCTGCTTTTTCACAGCAACCTTCCACAAGTTTCCCACTGTTAGCAGCAACCCGTTTGGAGACTCCAAATCCTTCTCTACCTATGTAATGATTTGGAAACTGTGCGTGCATTCACAAGTGAAAAATAGCCTCTGGGGTGCACTTGTCGTATAAAACTTTGATTTGGGGTGATTTGCTTCACTATAGCATAAGAAAATGGAGTAACAACTCGAGCTATATGTCTGCAATGACTTGTGAGTGATTTCCTAACTACACTTGAAAGAAAGTTCAACCATCCCTTGAACCTGTATGCTTCAGGCTGAACAGTTCAGACAGATGTTTAATTACTTCATACTCAGTAGGAAATGGCTATTCAATGGCCGTAGAATTTAAAAGTGGCACTATGAGAAGAACGCTTCGTGTTATTTCTATATTGGCATTCCCTTTTAGAAGCATAAGTAAAAATAATTCAGCTGAATCCAACATGGTTTTATCACATAAATTTCAATTATTTTTTTTTTTTAATCATTAGATACCCTTTCAGATTTTTAGTAGCAGAAAAGCCCAAAGCTATAGTGCAAGTTGATGCAAATGAAAAGAGATGAAAAAGGATCCTCCAACTTCTCAGAAAGGGAGGTGTAGACTGGGTAAAAGGTGAGTGCATCGTTTAACTGAATCTGCAGCAATAATTATAAGGAAAATATTTAACTTAGAGTAACACAAAAAAACCCATGACCCTGAAACTTTTAACAGGTAATTCATCAAGTGTCAGGCTGAAAACACTTCTTCAGAAGAAAAATTGTCGTAAATCTGCAGTTGTTGGTTACAGTATGCTAAATATTGTGAAACACTTTCCTAAAAGAAAGACACAGTGTGGTTTTGATAAGATTAAGGTGCATTTCAGCAAAGCATACACATTATTCTTCATTTTACTGTTTGGCAATTTCAATGTTCTTCTTCAGAGAAAACAAAAGTTTATAATGATTAACATCCTGTGCTGTGGGAAGCACACACTCTACAACAATACTACTCTTGTGTTGCACTAGCCTTCCTCATCTATAACAGCAGCACAAATAGTTTTTCAGATGAGTAACCAGTATTTCTGAGATAAGTTCTTCCTTTAACTACAATTGATAATTGTGTATTGCCGTGTCAACAGAGGCCTCAGTGAGCCTGACAAACTTCCACCGAGCCCCGTACCAAGAGCTGAAGGCCCAGCTGAACGGGAGGCTGGGGTTGAGCAGACGGTTGTGACATTCCCAGCCCCAGCCTCAGACCACCTTTTTGTCCTGCCAAGGGGTAGTGTGTCACCAGCGTGGGCAGATTTAGACCTTTACACTTCAAATTGAGAGTCTGTTTCCTCCAGTCCTGGAAATAGCCTATGTGTTTGCCTTGTATTGGTAAGATAAATTACGCAAACTAACAGTCACATCTGAATGTATTCTCATGCATGCCTGGTTCCTAATTCTTGCTAGCAGACAACTCGGAAAAGTAATCTTACAATTCCAGCTGGCAGTGGACAAACTCAGGCATGCTGCCAGGGAATTCTGTGTTCAGACCTGTATTCAGGTATTTAACAGCGTGTTCGCCGTGCAGATGAGCAATACCATCTGAATCTTTCACAGTGGACACGAAGTGCCACGGTTCCACCAGTCTCCGTGGTTCTATTAAATCCCGAGGAAAAAAGGTCAGAGGGCTTGGTGGAGGGGGCACGTCTCTGTCTCTCTCTTTCCACGGATCTGATTTTTTTAAAATGTGGGGAGCAGTGCTTTGTAGTGAAATTGCACAGCAAGCGACTGTAAGGGGCACAGTGACCCTCCCGCACCTGGAGCATAGACTCTCCTACTACACTGTGACCCACCTTTATCCATTCCTGTCCTGCCAACCCAGCCATAGAGCAGTTCTTCTCTGGTGCTTTACTGAGAGGAGCTGGGATGGCCAGTGGCTGGGACAAGAGGAGTGTGCAGGCTGCAGCCAGTCCTTCCCAAGCGCTGCAGCAAATAGGCTGCACAAGTAGTGTTCCCTCCCGGGGCAGGGGACAAAGAGAGAGAGCACCAAAGGTTTCTTTCACAGAGGTTACAATACTGAAATACTGTCAATTAATACTGACACTGTGCACATTTCTACCATGAAGTCACTGAAGACAGGTTTCCAGGTCAACACGGGAAGGACAAAATCTTAAAACCTTGTCAGAATATAGTGCATTGCATGCTGCCATCCACCGGTACACAAAACACCTGTCAGTGGATATTGCATGGGCAAACTGACTGCACAATGTCTTGTTCACCATGTCTACCTGTTTACCTACCAGCATTCCAGGTGCTGGGAGACCCTTTTTGCATCATGAGTTATGCTCGTACATTAGTTTATTCTGGCTAGCTTGGTAGTTAGTGGGCAGCACAGTGGGGTGGCACTGGGTGGTTGTGGCAATGACCATTTGTCTTACAGCTTATGACTTGGGGAATATGCTACAAATAGTTCAAAGAGCATGAGATACAAGGTTACAGGTAACTCCACATTCTGACATGCTTCCTTGTCCTCACTGTAAGCATAGGTAAATAGCATTTTGGT
Source organism: Falco rusticolus (assembly GCF_015220075.1). NCBI lineage: Eukaryota > Metazoa > Chordata > Aves > Falconiformes > Falconidae > Falco > Falco rusticolus. Next base: position 35,226,135 of record NC_051197.1, read on the forward strand.
ATAGGCAATAGGATTTACCTATTGCCATGTATTAATGCTATCAGAAAGCTATCCCTTGCTCCACCTTTGTATCTCTACTGCTTGAGAGAGTGGACAGCACACATGCTCACTTTCACCTCTGGGATTTCTCCTGCCTGTTGCTTACAATTGCCATCCTCTGCTTCTCTAACACGAAGTACTTCTTCCTTCTCTGCCCCAGCAGCATCACTTACTGTCACACAAACCCTTTAGGTCTGCATCTCATCCAGTCTCAGCAGTCTCACCTTCAAGGTTTTACCTGATATCCAATTTCCCTTATGTCTTCTCTTACTACACTGCTTCCCCATTCCCCTCCTTTAAAGCCTCCTACTAAGCACTCTCTTTGCTTCCCTTGTCCCTTAGCAGCAGTGTTACAAGTGTGATGTTTTTACTCAATTCACTCGTAACATTATTAACTCTTTCATGCCACCCTGCATGCTGGAAATAATCTCCTGTTTCTTTTTTCCTGTCACATACCCTCCCTTAGCTACCTCTGCATCTTTCCTCAAAAGGCATTTCTTTAGCAACAATTCCCAGTTACACTGTCCCCCCCCTGGTGTGTCTTCATCTGAATGCCACTGGCCAGAGAGAACCTAAATTTAACTATCTGGGCACAGTGTCCACTCATACTTTTGCTCAAGGCTCGATACCTGTCAAATGGGTATCTTGCCTGACAGCTTGCTTAGGTAAGACATGGGTTACATTTTCCTCCAGTCAATGTTCTGTTATGGCAGGGAGCAGCTGCAGATTTGGGGAGTGTTCTTGCAGCAGCCGTTTGTTGGCTGTATGATGTTCAATATTTATTTATAATCATTCCCAGTAGTTGGGACAACTTTTTTTCTTCTTGTTGTTAAAACATCAATAATACTTATAAAGATCTCCACAAACTGAAAAACCTCAAAGTTTAGCCAGTAGTGCAAGTTTTTGAGCGTGTTTCTAGTCCAATGTATACCATGATTGAAAATGATGTTGATTATAGGGAAGTCCCAGACTGGAGCTAAGTCATCTTGGCAACAGAATCTTACCTTTTCTCCCACTTACCCCGTCAACGGTGGACTAGCATGCTTTGGAGTCAGAAGTCCACAAGATGTTTTTCTGCAGAGCACCTTCCTCTTCAAAACTCACTCTCCACTCTGGCCACTGAAACTGAAGCCTCTCTGCCATCAGGATTTGTTTAAGGCACATACTTGTTTTGGTGAAAGGTTGATTTTTTTTTGTTTTGACAGATAATATGCTCCTGCAAGTCATTTACTGACATGCCACAAACACAAAGGTGTTTGTGTTCTGACTAAAGTTACACACGTCATAAAGTTTACCAGCTCATTCTAACATAAGAAGTCATGTGTTACCATTTTTGTTCAATGTGATCTATGTTGTTTTCTTTTTTTTTTTTTTTTTTTGTTTTGTATGCATTAGCAGAGATAAATTATGTAGTTTTCCTCATTTACGTGCCTTTCAGAAGTAGACTGGAATTGGTCACTTGACCTACATGTTAGTAATCCATGAACCTCCCTTAAAGTCACCTCTGTTTCTTCCTAGTGCAAACTGGGAAGCATTCTGCTGCCCTGCCAGCTTTCTTAAAATGGCAAAAGCAGCTGGATCTAATGAGAGTCTTCTGAAGGCAATACCGTGTTTGGGATGTGTGTTGTTCTTTTTATGCTATCCATTTTATAGGCATTCACTGGTTAAATTACAGTGAATATGTAGGAGCTGATTCTGTGAACCACTAGCAGATGTTCACTGTTGCCAGTTTTATGAGTCTTACAGAACAGCAGGAACAGACTATGTGCAAAACATTTTTTTTGTGATTTTGCCATCTCATACTGTTCTCACAGCACTGGCTCGGTAATGATATGATAAAGCTTGGGAGGTAAGCTTTGATTGCAGCTAGCTGCTGTTGGGGCCTTCAGAAAGCCAGACCTGTAAAGTGTAGCTTGTTTTCAAAAGCCTGTGGCTGAGACAGATGGGTTAGCTGGAAATATGTCATTTATAATATAATCAAATTCTTGACCTCTTATTCAGTTATTAGTTGTTATGACATGGATGCTGAATGCTTAAACTGCCTCACAGTTTGTTTCGTTCAGATGTAAGCTGTGCTAGCTTTGTGTGAAATGCTAATTTTGGATGAAATTATCATGTTAGCATGATTTACTTGATTTCTGTAACACCTTGTTGTACGGAGGAGAAAACGGTCACAAAATGGTTTCATGTGAAAAGCAAGAGTACCAGAATCTGTAAATGTCAAGCATCTTCTTCAGATAGTGCCTTATTTTAAACCTGCCACAAGTTTTGGTGGGGAGTGTATCAATGTGGTAATTTACTGTCTTCTCTTAAGCTAACAAGTCACTTGGTTGAGAGGTTTTGTAGTCAAATACATGTTGTGGGCAGAGGAAGAGATCTTTAATACAGAATCAGCCTTGCCCTGTGATCTGAACAGAAATGAATTATCATGGGCACAGACAGCACAGGGATGGAGCAAGGCTGAGTTTGTGATAGCACTAGCTTTACTTTGACTTAGTAATATATCCATCTACAGAATCCACACCTCTTTCTTTCCTCCATCTCTATTGCCAATGGATATGTAGCTTCTAGGAGTCATCTGAGCATACATGTATTAACTGTGACTGTAGACAGAACAGCAACTGTGATAAAAAGTTATTCTTAATACTGGAAAGCCAATGAATACTGAATGCAAAATATTTGAAATATCAGAACTGAGAGTGTTTGCACAATCCTAATTCTGCCCTTTTGTGTCTATGCATTAAAATCTTTATAACACAAATGCATATTGAAGATAAAATAATAATAGGACAGCCAATCTTAATACAAGCATTAACTAATTCTGCAGTGCTTGGTTTTGCAACCTTAAGGTATTATTTTGGCACAGATATTTGGATATAGTTTTCCTTGACTTGTTGGGGGTTTTGGGGGGGGGGGGGGTTGTTGGTTTTTTTTTAAAGAGCAAAGGTGGATACGTAAAAAAACCAAACTAAAACCCCATGAAAATCATATATCTTCTAGGTAAAGCAGCAGTGGAGGGAATTGATTTGTGCAGTTTTCCAGCACAGATACCTGCTGCAGCCATGGAGCAGGCAAAAGGAAGAACCAAGGGTCCTAGTGCAGGCTGTGCAGGAGAGTGGGATCTGCTGCACAGGGGGGTTTCTGCCCTTTTCTCCCCACTGGCTTTGTGCTAATCTGCTCCTTTCTCTCCTGATTTCACTTGCTTGCACAGTCCAGCAAGAGGGAATAATTTGAGACAGATACCTAAGGGGGAGAAACCGGGACAAGAACAGTTTGGAGAAGACTGTGAGTGGGGAGAAGGGAAGTTAAGATGAATGGAGGCTGCAAACAGAGACTTTGATGTTTAAGATGTTAAAGGCTGAGCTGTATGGCAAGTGACTGGAAAGAGGGAGACAATACTAGGTAACTTTCACAGGTGACACTACAAAAGTCTATTAGTAACAAATTCAGCTCGTGCAAGATTGCTCCTTATAGTGCAGTTTCCTGTGCACTATGAAATCTAGTTCTAAAGCAATTGAAATTAAAACATCTGAAAAACAACTTTAACAGTTCCATGTCTCAGAAATTCTAGGCATTTCCCCACTTTAAATATTCTCTTTGCTAATTTTTTTCTAATTTATAGCATTTTTAATCTGTTCAGCAATTGCTATCTAAAAGGACTCTAAGAACCTGCATAACTATATACATGGTATTACCATATCTGCACCAGACACTTAATTGTAGCAAGGCTAATATATGCATTCTTTAACTCTTCCATGTCTGAAGACAGACTTTGTTTGATTTTAGGAAGAAATTCATAAGCTCACGAAGAACAGGTCCAGAGGATACTGATGTTTACCATGACTTAAATTCACAGTCTGCCTTCCACTAATTTGTGATTTTTTCCTCCCATTTCTATTAAAATCTTAATTATTTTTCAGTCTTTAAAGGGAAGAAAACTGAAAGCAATAGGAGTCAGTTTAGTGATACACTTTGTTGTCCTATAATATGTACATGCCAGATGACACTGGATAAAAACTTAATGCAGGTTGCTTGTGCTGAGTGCCCAGTATGTTCCTTCTATTACCAAATGCGGTCACTGATATGTCTCACTGCTCACTATTGCCCTGTGCACAGCCCTTTCCTTCCCTATCAGTGATATCTGAAGCTGCTCAGCTTCCATTTATGAAGAAGTTTTCTTTTTTCATAGTACCACAACCATTCTTAGAGGGAGTGTTTACCTCTCTCTTCACTTTTCCCTTTGCAAGGGACTGATCTCCAACTTGGGCTTGTTGCAGCAAAAATGCTTTCGAATCTGCAGATTCCTTACTATTTCTGGAAGCTGAGGTTCAAGGACAGGGAGTATGGGGAAGTTCACATTAGCATTATTTCTGTTATTCTTGTTTTGGGTAAAAATAATAGCCCATTTCCATAACCATCTCATAAATGTACTATTATTATTACCTTGCATAACAATGCTGTAGTTCTGCTTTCCTAGAATGTAATCAGTAGTAAATATCGCGTGCATTTTATGGTTAAAAGTTTCAACAGTGCCCTATTTATTCAGCTGAGTGGAAATTTGTAGGTGAATAGGTTTTGATAGTATTTCTGCTCTCATGTTAACCAGATGCTTGAAGGAGGAGTGCCTCCACAGTGTGATGTAAGACTTACTCCCAGAGTGATGCCACCAACGTTCATGTTTGCTTTACAGGTTGATGACCAAATGAAGTTGCTTCAGAACTGCTGGAGCGAACTCTTAATTCTAGATCACATTTACCGGCAAGTGGTGCATGGGAAAGAAGGCTCCATCCTCCTGGTTACCGGGCAACAAGTGAGTATGCGGGCTCAGAGAAGTATTGATGGCTTTTTAGTAATCATTTTCAAAACAGCAGGAGTTTAACTAGGTCAGAAGCACTCCTGTGTTCTCAGAGATTCTCCACAAATAATGTAGATAAAATGACATGTGCACTCTGTTCCTAGTCTGCTGATTACGGTTAAACTTATAAAAGCAGATATAATCATAAGCACTTTGCTTTTCAAATATACTCGTACACTTCAGTGATTGAAAAATATCAGATGAGAAGTGTTTCTCCCGAAGTTGTATTTCCTTTGGGCTAAAATGGTTTCTGACAGCAACAACACTCCCAAACCTGATGCCTTATGTCTGAACAATTATAGCTTATTTTCCCTTCAGAATTGTGGTCTACTCAAAAGAATCACTAGCTTTGTCAGAAACCTAGAGAACCTGCAGCTACGACCTCAGAAATATCTTGCTTTTAGAGAAGTATGCACGTGTGAAAAATTGGGCAGCTGAGACATCTAATCCCAGGAAAATAATTCTGTCCATAGGCTTATAAATGCAAGCACTGTCTCAGGAGCTGTCTCAGGGTACACACCCTGCAGTTTCTGCACAGCTTTCCAAGGGTTAATTTTCTTCAGGTGTCAGGTGCATAGATGTCCCAAAATGCAAGAGCAACAATGTGGCAAATACCAGGAAAACTGTGAGAAAACGCAAAGGAAATAGAAAGTTTTGTCTCCCTCACACTTCCCAAAGCACAAAGAATTTGACAGTAAAATAAGAACCTTATTCCTGAGATTCTTATTCTGGTTTTAACAGAAAGAAAGAAAGAAAAAAATAAGACAGTATCAAAGAGAAGAAAATGTGCCTGTACATGGTGTTCCTGATTCAAAGTGAAAACAATGGCCCATTGCTATTTAAGTAGCTTCAAACTGAACTGCCTCAATTTATACACACATGGCAAAGGGTTCATTTTTCTAAGATACATCATTTATGTCTGCATGTTGTGGGATCTGCTTACAGCCTTAGTTATAGTTTTAAAATTGTAGCCATTTCTTAACACTAAGAACAAGTGTTTGTAAGAATCAGAAGGAGAAATAGCTGTTTGCATTTATGATTAAAGGGTGTACAGTTGAAGGGAGAAATGGCCAACTTGTCCAAGAAAAGGAGTGGGCAAATTCAAATTCTAGCTATGGAACTGACTCCTGTACCTTTGTGGAAATCACTAACCTATCTGAGATAAAGTTGTACTCCCTAATTATATGGGCAAAAATTAGTTTCATTACTCTTGATTTATATTGGTGCTATTGAGAAAATGAGTGATCCCCTTTCCATTTCATCTTCTCCAAAACATGGACAATTGTACAGGCAATTATTTTATCTATCACACAAGGTGCTTGCTTATTCCTTTGTTTATAAAACTATAAGTATATTGACAGGTTTCTGTTCCTGAGAGAACTGGTAAATTAGTGTCTTGTTTGTGATGTGATTAGCTAGTTTTTAAAGGTACTGAGTGCCTAAGTCCCCCTGAAATCATTAGAGACAACTAAATACCCTTAAATTCTAGCCATTGTCCCCATTTTTCCACAGTAATAATTCTTACCTCGTTAGCCACTTTTATCCTTTCTTGCAAAAAAATCCCACCTGTACATGATCTCAAGGCAAAGCAGAACATTTCATCACTGTTGGACAACAGGTAGCAGGATTGTTATTAAAGGTACTGCTTGCAAATCATCAGCTAGTTTTGGAAGTTGTATCTTTCCAGGCAGAATTATAGTCTCCAACCAAATTAAAACCTGACTAAACTGGACTGATTGCATCCATTTTTGCCCCAGGTTTGTCAAATGGGTTTAATATGTTCTCCTTTCAACCCAATTTCACTTCTATATTCCAAAGTTTGTCTTTTTGAAATCGATGCAAGCACCCCCAGTGTCCCCCATCATCTTCTGTACTTTCCTCTTCACACTTAGGCTGCTTGGAGAGCAAGGAGCCATAGTACGGGAAGAGCAAACAAGAACACTACAGTCAGTCCCGTTCCTTATGGATAGACTCCTTCCCATTGCATGCTTGCTAATGACTGGAGAGCATACTCCCATGGATGCACCACAGATTCTCCTTGAGAAACAGGGAGTCACCAGACCAGCAGTAAATACGCAGTCTCCGACTGCTGTTTTTGAAACTGGAACGAGTCTGAAATCTGCACATAATGCCACTCTATTGTCCTGATCTCGTTCAGCTCTAGGCACAGCCATCCTACACTGAAAGCCAGACTGCTTACAGGAGCAGGCACAGCTGCGCTGGCAGCACCTGCTCTCGCTGGGCTGCATGGCACGCGTGCTCACAGAAAGCCCGTTGGTTGTTCAGGTATCGCAGACACGCAATTGCTATGCCAGTATGCTACTTGTATGCCATTTGTCCTTCAAAAGTATTTACTTTTAAACATATCTATTTAAATTATTTTCATGGGTGAAAATCATTCATTGAAGAACCTCTTTTATTTAGAGGGACAACGCTGGGTGAGCTAAGCAGAAGGTTTAAAATCCTTAGAATTGCCAGAGCCACAAATCTTAAAATCACAGAATAATCCAGGCTGGAAGGGATTTTAAGGAGTATCTAGTTCAACTCCCTGCTCAAACCAGGTTTCTCAGGACTTAGAAAACCCCCAGGGTTGGCAAATGCAAAACTTCCCTGTGCAGCCGTGCCCACTGCCTAACCATCTTCAGGGGGAGAACATTTTTTCTTCACTCTGCTCTAAATCTCTCTTTTTTCCAACTTAGACCCGATGCTGGTCACTCTTCTTGAGTCCTACTGCAAAGCACAGACCCTGGAGACCTTGCTGGTAAAGGCTGAGGCCGAGGCGGCACTGAGTGCCTTGTCTGATCTGTGTTTGCTGCCACTAAATCACTCGCTGATCACAGCAAGTCTCACGGGTTCCTTGTTCATCCCCTAACTACAATTTGACATCCCTTGCGAGTCTCAGCTCCAGCTGAACACTGGCTTTTTTAACACCATCCCGGCGTGCCTGGACAGTGCTTCTAAGTGACTTGTCCTGAGCCATTCCGGCTTCGGCTGCTGTCCCCTGCCTTTCAGCATTCCAGCTCAGCCGTGAGTTACTTGTTCAGTCAAGCTGATCCAGTACAACTGTTTCTTATCCCAAGTGTCAGGATGGACCACCCTGGCAGCATCCACTCCGTCTGTTGTCATTCTAAGACACAACACCAGTTCAAATGTATTTATGAAAGGACAGTTACGACCATGTCTGTCTCCTCTGTATTAAGTGTAAAATAATTCTGGAAAGCCACACTTCTAGACCCAGACATGATGAGGTTTTGCTATTGCACGAAGTGCTGCATACCTCCTGGCTGCTGCTCTGATCCTTTCAGTTCCTCCAGTAGAGACAGGAAAATAACTGCCACCATCTCATAATAATTAATTGATTAATTAACGTGGAAAGCCCTCTGACACTTCTGATGTTTTTATTTACTGCTACCAGCAAAGCACTATGAGCAAAATTACAGTCAGTTGTCTGGTTTTCAAAGATACTAACTTTAAACTGCAGACCTGAGCTAGACAGCCTACTTTATTACCTGAGAGATCATGATTATTGTCACAAGTTAGCAAATTTAAGACCTCAGAAGCCTCACTCCTTGCTTTCTTTAATATATCCCTTCACAAAAGCTACACACAAACAGTCCTTTTACGATCACAATCAAGGGGGAAACTGTTGGGGGGAAATTATCACCACTTAATTAGAACACACCTGCTTCCTCCACTTAGGCTGCACAGCCTCTGTTCCTCAGATGCAAAAGTCAAACTTCATCCAGCTCCCCAGGGCCATACCACTGTCAGTTTCATACTAGGTATCTAAAATGGGCTAGTAGTTAGAAGCACACTCAATAATTTTCAAACGCATTGGCTCAAACCCCATTACCTTAGGGCATTCCTCTCACATTTCCATACATCTGCATTTCCCTCAAGCCATTGGCTTATGAGTTTTACCCAGTGTCAATCTACTGTTCCCACTTTGATGGGGAAAAGGTGCAGTCAGCAACAAACTTGTAAGCATTGGCCCTTGCAGAAAAAAAAGACTGTGTTTTATTTTATTTTGTTATTTATTTGGTTGGGATTTCATAAATGAAGCTCTTCTGTGTGTATGTGTTTCAAGAAAGCACTTTTTTCAGATCATTACAATTCCTCAGCAGTTCCTCAGAAACAAGTTCCTCCCTATGCTGCGTACTTCATTTTCTGCACTAAGTACTGCCCCTCAGCAGTAGCAATTACCATTTCAAAAGGAAAAAAAGTAGCACAAATACATTTTACAACTCTCCAAATTTCATAATAGAAAATAGCTAAGGAGTGATTTGCAATGTGGTGGTTAATTGCAAATCATTGCCAATATGCTCTCCACATGCCAAGTTTCATAGGCTTGCCATGTGGCATGTAATTTTAACAGACCATTTCTAATTATAGAACTTCAATTCCTCGAACCGGAGCACTTCCCTTTTCTATCTTCTACACCAGCTATACATTGCTACCTTCCACGATCCAGCACACACATGGTAGATACTAAAGCTCTATACAGAATATCATTGTTCATGCATTTTCATGCTGCAGTCAACACGCAACACATGAATTGTAGCCTCTGCTGCCCAGACATAAGCTGCTCATTTTGTTCGTACTTCCTTGCCAAATCCTCCCTCTGCTGAGTTTGGTCAAAGCCTTTCAGGTTAAAAAGGTGGTCCAAAAATGTGCCTAAATCTCAGATTCCTTTTTTTGAGGTTGTTGAAACTACTGATTTTGTTGAAGTCATCACACAAGTACATCTTTCCATCTGGATTTGTATTCTAAAGTATAGCACCAGAGAAGAGCATGAGACATAACCAAGATCTTAACAGTGTTGTGTTTTGAAGCAAATCAAAATTGAGCTACAATTTAGATCAGAATTTCGTGGGTCGAACCTCTCCCTAGATGGGATACTTTGTAGGTACCTTATTGAAAGGTGGTGATGTGTGGTGTGGGGAATTTTCTGTGGTAATGTTATCTCTGTTAGACTTACCCACTTGCAAAGAAGGCTTCTACTGTCCCAATGTAGCTGTATGTGCTGAGGCCTTTGGAGACTCTATTTGTCTAGGGAACAGACCTGCAAGTTCAAGGAAAAATCACCTTGCCACTGGAAAGATTCTCAAGATGCAGCTGAACTTCCGAACTATGGGCTACAGATGGCTGTATCACAAAGAAAGATCACCGTTGCAGATCACTGTTGTACAAAACGTTACAAGAGTGTTAGAGGAAGGAGTGTCTCTGAAGGACAAGATAAAAGAGCTGGCAGAAAAAAGCACATAACAAAACAGGCTTTTTTGTTCATCCTAAGAAATGGCTAAAAATACATACACTAGTCATAGATATAGAAAGTTAATGGATATCTAATGGAATGCTGTTACTTCTTATGTTCTTGGAAAACAGTCTTTATATATATACTTTTTTTTCCCCCCTTAGATTTGTGATTGCAGTCAGTGAGGCTTCATAGCTGTAGCTGGTAGAAAAAAGGTATTGGCATTTGAGGGCCAAATCTAGAAGTCCTTACAGAGGCAAACACACACAGAATTTGATTCGAGGTGGATACAAGTGAGGTCAAGCATTCATTATTTTGCTGTTCAGTGTAGTAGTTTGTTTCTCTTGTAGCCAGGCTTGCACAGTCCCTCACTCCAGTGGTTTCTGCCTAAAGGAAAAGAAAACAAGGTTGTGCTAGTTGTTAAAAGTGCCTCATGCCTTAAGCAGATACTCTGCTAGCTGCTTTTTCAGGCTGAACTAGATGTTCTCTGTTAACCTAGGTAAAACACATCAAAATTCAGTTATAATCATGAAATGCCCAGTTCAGGTTTGTCCAAATACTCATTAAACAGTTTGAGCCTTCCAAGTAGCTATGGACACACCTGTGAACAAACTGATCCCAATTTACATTTGCTTTGCTATATTGCCATGAAACCATCATAGCACTATGGTTTTAAGTCTAAAATACAAGTTGCAGTAAAAAGTCATGGAGACGGCACCCAACACTAATCCTTGCATGCCAGAAGTGTTCCGCTTCCCACATACTAACTCTGTTGTGTTCATAGGAAACACATTTCTTTTGTATTCTGTACACATTGCTCCTGTAAAGAGAACGAAAGCTATTTGCCTGGTGTCTGGCAGAGTTTCTTCAAGGCTGCTGATCCTCCGTACAAGTCCCATACTAGCAAACCAATTTCTCTATATAAACTCATGTAAAGTCCCATATTTGATTTTAAGCCTGCCCAACATGAGAGAAGTTGTTCAGAGACACAGCTCAAAGAAGAAAGCACTACCCCAGTCTGCCCAGCTGCCTATTGGAGTAGTGATGCTGACAGGATTCAAAGTGAGCACATCCAGTCTTCCATTGGGAAAGAATTTAAAATAGTAGAGTAGAAATTTGAGTAAGATAAGAGCGTAATAAGGGGAAATGAACTTAAATGGTTAAAAGCTCCTGACGAAAGTCTGAGTTAGCACAGCCCTTGTGTTGTTACCTAAACTTTCACGAAAAATTTCCAGTGATGGTCTGTCTTCCGATGAAGTTTATAGATATTCAATCCAATAAATGGATCCTATTGTACTCTAGGTTAGCTACATTCTGCATATTACTTTAAAGTCTTCATACTCATAATTTGAAGAGCCTAATAGTCACCATTACTAGAGTGGAAAATTTAATGCTACTAATTAAAATAGCTATGTGCATGAAGCTTAAAAATACTTTTATTGTTATATGGTTTATAACCTAACTATATCCAATATAAATGAATCTATATATGATTAACTATAGGGCATAGACTTTTTCCATTCTTGATGTACTAATTTTTCTGAAACTAAGTTAAACAAAGTAAATGCAGTACTTTGGAGTGCTACTATTTACATATTATAGCTAATTAGCAAGCACAATAACATAATCCTAGGGGAAAGGTCCACTGGCAACTTAATTAATTATCTTCTATTATTGTGTATCCTGTTAAAACGACAAGCATCTTACGCTGTGTAAGTCATCACAATTTTAATTAGCATACCCAAACCCAATATAAGCATAACTGCTGGTTTTGTCTGTGCTGAGTCCTCCTCAATTTTTGTACATAGGCACCTCTTCAAATCGTTTTTCCACATTCATTTGCTTAGAAATGTAACACAGATGCTGCTTTAAATGTTTTTAATGGAAATACTAATTATATGAGAAGTTAAAAATTAGTTTTATAACTACTGTAGCTGCCGCTGAAATATGTATGTCAGGAAACGGTGGAAGAGTAATTATGGTTGTGATACTAAGTTAACTTGTTTGCTATATACTGTGCTGAACGCATCCTTCTAAGAAAAAGACTCATCTACCCGCACACCCATACACTAGAGCCAACTCGCAGGCTCTCAGCGGGATCAGGACTCCCAGACCCCGGGCAGCCCATTGCGCGCCATCCCCAGGCTTTCAGTGCAGTTCGTGCCAGGGCGGGATGGGGGGGAGCAGCCCCCCCCCGGCAGCAGCAGCTGGCGGTGCTGTCCAGGGTCGCACCGAGGAGAGGGACGGTCCCTTTGCTGCACCGTGGCACCCACTGGGCCCCTTGCCTTTGTGCCCCAAACACAGTGATCTACTTCACTACATGAAATATGACATCAGTTTTTCACTAACTTGAACTACCTTAGTCTGCTAGAATACTTGTCCATTACACAGGTACCATATACAGCCGCAGCAGGGGCTTTATTATTGCACAATTCCTGTTCTGGCTGAAAGGAATGGCATTCAGTGACGGCCAGTACCTGCTAACAGCCATCAACAAGGAAAATCACTCCGACCTTATATTCTGGAGACTGTTTCAAGCTTGCTGAAGCATTGAAAAGGGAGGATACAGTTCCACACCACATTCCCACACGCCATATGACCCCACTATCATATCCTGGAAATCAAACAATTTAATTTCAGAAGGAAGGAACCTGATTCCACCATTAAATGTTAGGCTCCGTTTTGTGGGTATAGAGAGGAGTTTGATACCAGAGGCCACCACCTGACTACACCAGAAAGTTTCTGTTTGAGCCCAGTTAAACCAGGGATTTGGCTTCAAGAGTCATTCATTACCATGATAAATCATTTGCAAAACAAAAAGGCACAAGTACTCCCTGAGTTTCTGGCCTTCAGCCTCAGCGTTTGTTTAGCCCAGGGTATAGTTCCATGTTGTAAAAAACCTTTGTCTTTTGTTCTGCCTTGAATATCTCGCTATGTTAAATGAGACCTTCATGTGAGAAAAAAATCCGCAGAATTAGTCACTTCCATCTCTCTTACCATTCTGTTTATCAGTTGAGAAACTACTTGATAGCTGAATATGTAAATGCTGCTGAACTCCAAGTACTTAGTTATGTTGTGTTGTTATAAAGTAGTATTTTCGTTAACAAGCAGTGCTGGCCTAGCTTGCTTTCATTGACAGTGAAGGGATTTGGACCTGTAAGTCATTCTCAACTGTATCAAGAAAAGGATTTAGAAACAATACACAGTATTGCTATGTCTTTCTGCAGCCCAATTTAAGTTACGACCCTGTTACTAATACTATCATCTTTTTTATTTCTTCTCCTTTGCTGCTAGTGCCTCTGTGCTGCCCTGCCCTCTGGCAGAGCCTGCAGCATCACCTGCCGAGCCCTTACCTCTGCAACACAGGGAGCAGGGAAGGCCAGCAGCAAGCTAGGTCGTAACTGTAAGAGTTTGCCTTGAGAAATGCTGAGGAGAGAGGTATGACACAAATGCTGCTCGTCCAAAGGACTTAGGCACATTCTTCTACTTGGGATTCCCAGCTGGAAGCTCCCTCCTAGAGCTAAGCACCAAGCAAATCCTTCTTCTCCAAACTAAGCCAGACGTTCCCCTCTTTCTGCCCAATACTCATGATCAGAAGATATCCACAAAGATGTGCCAGGTTTACCTCAAGAAACTTGGTATCTCTCGCTTTCAGAAAGATACTCCAGCTGCCTTATTTACTTTAGGCTGGAGATCCGACCCTGGATTTCCCATGCCTGAAGTACGGCTGCTGAAGAACTCCTGCCTTTGGCATTTTTGCTGCCTTAGGTAGATGAGAGCCACGTAGTACATAAATGCAAGAAGATCTATATCATGAGCTGGACACACAGTTATTTACCACTGACAGGACTTGGGCAGTCCTGGCCATGCCCAGAGGCAGTTTGGCACCCAAAGGGCTGGTGGAAGGTGGAACTGTGAGGACCTGAGGCACTGAGTTAGGTGGCAGCAGAACAGAAGTTTTGAGTACCTAATTTTAGATTTAGGCACTTCAGTTAGCTAATGGTCTACCACAGCACAGCCTGAAGTATAGCATACATAGCAATGCCCACACTAACCTTAAACGTGCCCAGTTTAAGCACCAGAGTGGCAAGAGCAGGCAGCAGCGTAAGTTATAAGCCGTTCTGTCTGCATTGCTTTTGCATCGAGCTAATCCAATTAAGCCTCTGTCATTACTTCTTCATCACTACTGTATTCATGATGTAAGATGGCACTGTGTACAGGTACACGAGGAATTCACACTTCCATTTGTCTGCAGCCATAACTTCACACCTGTCATTTCACTTCCAAATGAGGTTATGTGAAAGCTTTACCAAAGCTTCTGTTTTCAACAATGCCAGTCGACATACCACCTTCAACATCAAAGTCAACTGTGGAATGATATACTATTAATTGGGAAGCAAGAATAATTTATTTCAGTTGTGGATTTGATTTTACCCAAGGAAATTAATGGTGCAATATAAAGTAAATGCTACGACTTCAGTATGCAATTAAACATTTTGCTCAAGATCCAGGCTGTTTTAAACTTTTCCTTTTAAACACATTTTTAATTATGAATTGGAAAGAAAATAATTAATACATCTTTTAGTATGAATTTCTGCATACAGGACCAAGCAAGCAAGACAGCATACTCTTTAATGTGACCACGTTTTCAGAATAGACATTAACTGAGGCTTTTTCATGCACAGTTGATTTTGTATAAACTGATTGACACCTTTGGGGGTCGTCTTTCCACTGACTCATAATTTTGCTCACTCTTTAAAAAAGCCTTCTGCACACCCAGTATTCTCTAGTTAAAGCTGAAAATTCAACTCATCATATTTACACAATAAAAAAAAAATCCATTCTGTGTTGTTTTTAATTGCAAATCCTACTCAAGGGACTAATTCTCCTGCTTAAGACGCAGCCCTGTGCCTTCTACTAGAGAACCAACTGCAGTCAATTATGGTAATGAAATGTCAATAAATATAAAAATTTAATACAGCCTGCTCTTGGTGAGTGGCAGATGAGGACTTGCCTCCCAGACAAATTTGCTGGTGCTGCAAATATTAAATGCACCTGAAAGAGTAGCAGGTTGCCTGAGAGCTCTCCAGTAGAGGGATGGTGGGAGATCCAGGCATCTACTGGGTTTTTCCATTATGGCATAATCACTGCGCTAAGGCCACTGCACTGATATTCTTGACATTCAGACATCTTAACTTCTTATTATGAAGTGAATAGCATATTTCCCCCACAAACTGGAACCTCAGTGAGGGATTTTGAGCTCCCCCCCTTAACAATTACAAAAGGGAAATTAAGATGTGAAACTTGTTATTTATATGTGACCAGTTTCTCAATATGAAGTAGTTGAATCCTGTCACTATATTAAACTGCTCTTTAAGTAAAAAGTATTTGAGGTATGTTACTTATATTTTTTTCTTACTATTTGTATAAGTATATATACTTATATATAAAGAAATATGTATGAGTATGTATACAAAGAGAGAGAAATAACAGATGAACTAGAAAGTAGTTTATGAAAGATGGTTTGGCTGGGATTTCCAAAGACCAGATGCTAGTTTTGTCACCAATTTCTTTGGCCCTGAGTAAGCAATTTAAGGCTACTACTTCAGTTTTCCCAGGTGTAAAAGCAAGCAGTGAAACCTACCTCACAGGATACTTAACCATAATCCATTTACTTAACTGAAACATAACCACAGCTTTAAATACTTTGCAGACTTGGAGCAGTGTTATTCTTAATATCCATACAAAAACTGTAACTTCATTTTTCTTGTACAGTTTCCTTCAGTCAATGCCTTGGAACCACTAAGAGTATATATAAATAAAATGTTGTATTAAAAGTCAGTAACCTATTGATTATATTAAGGTCATCACCGGGAAAAGTTATTTTTAGTTCCTTTCAATCATCTCTCTACCTTGTCTGGCGAAAATTTTGTCAGATTTAAAGTCTTTCAGTTTTTTTTCTTGCTTTACTGCTCTTCATACTCAAGCAAAATCAATTCAGTAGTTTTAAAATAAAAAAAACATCCTTCAAAATACATGCCTCAACATATTATTTTTTTTTAAAGAGATTTTAAGGGATCAGTGCCTAGAAAAACAAATTTTTGCAGTATTGGCCCATTTCCTCTGGTGATACCTGGCCATTCTTTATTCACTACTTTATTATGGGGGACCTTAAAGGTGGGATTAGAGCACCAATACCTTTAGACAAATCATTAACCCAAAGTGTGTACTTACCATTGTGCTTGGTCTTAGTTTAGAGCCAGACTTGGCTTACGTATGCCTACATGGTGTGGTCAGCAAATTTCCCTGTTGCTGTGGAGGCTCCTAAAAAAGAAAGCTGTTGGTAATATTAGAGCAGCCAGGCAGGAAAAGGCATTTTGAAAATGTATCAATAACCTGGTGAGGTCTTGGCCAGTTGGCCAGGAGTGGTTCATGGCAGGAGCAAGCAACACACCTGGCCATTTCTGCGGGACGGTGGCACCGGAGGGGAATATCTAACCCTGGTGTAAACAGGGCTGAGCTGAAGGCGTTTCAGTTGAAGCAGTTGCTCAGATCACCAGCTCCTGATACACCAGCTGGAGCTGCCCGGTCTGGGAGCTGCCAGCCTGTCTCAGAGTGGACTCGTCCTGGCCCCTCTGCTTTGCCTTCATGCGGCGGCGTTCCCGCAGGCTGCGGTACCTGAGCACTTCTCCGCTGGTCACCATCCCGTGACAAAGCGTGCACATCTTCAGAGTGGCAGGGGCTGGTTCGGCCGCGTGCATGGGAACATCCCCATGGTGGGACTGGGCTTAGCCAGAATGGTTGCAGAGTGCAAGCAGTAGGGGGGTTGCCCGAGATCCAAGGATCGCCCAGGGATGTGTCAGCTATAACAGGCTTTGGGTATACTTTACTTGTGAATATCACCTTTTATAACAGGGTGTGTTAATATCAGCTGCCTGTTGGATCTCGATATACAGGTGTCACTTTGGAAATCTCATAAGACAGGTCAGCCTGCCCCGAGAGCAGACGGGCAGCAAGACCAGGGCAGCAGCCCCCCGGTGCCGTCCCACTTCTCTCTGTGCCCCAGGGAAAGCAGCTTGGTGTGGCTCTGCTGGGAACAATGTGCAGCTGGCCCGTGTCACACACCTGCCCCTCTGCCTTTGCTAGCAGGGACAACTCGCCAGGACAAGTCTGTTGGAACCAGCTCCAACAAATACCAGGATTTTGTGTAGCTAAGGAGAACAGAAACCGCCCACACAATACCTCTGCTTCCTGTGGGAACACACCGACATTTCTGGGCTTGAATAGAGGTTTCTGGCCAAGTTACGGACACGGGACCATTTCCCATTAATAACGTTATGTCCTGCTGGACTAATACGCCCAGTGTAGGTGTGAAGCTCATTTCATCAGTCTTGCTTTGCAAGATCATACAATTACAATGAAAACAAGAGACACAAATGAATCAAACGAACCAATATGGGGACAGCTACCATAAGCCTATAAGCTACCATAAGCTCTTCTCATATATAAAGCTTCTACAAAAAGCTAGTACAGACAAACAAGCATTCACAGTGATGTGACGTTTTTTAATAATATTTTCAATACATACCGTTGTACTAAATCTGATTTATATATAAAATTATCTTGACTTGATAACATCACTAAATTGAGAATGATTCTTTTATCCAGGAGTATCCCGGTTGTATGTAATTGCTTGAAACATCCTAAAGGGATTCCGTGGGTGTGACAACCAGACAGAAATGCAATTCTGTTTTACAGGTGGATTATTCTGTAATAGCATCCCAAGCTGGAGCCACCCTCAACAATCTTATGAGCCATGCACAAGAACTAGTAGCAAAGCTTCGTTCCCTGCAGTTTGATCTACGAGAATTTGTGTGTCTCAAATTCCTGGTGCTGTTTAGTTTAGGTAGGTACACTCTACTCTTCGTACTTAATAATGGACTGGGTTTTTTTCCTAAAAACATTGAAAATATTTTGCTTTTCTTATTTTTTTCCTGAAAAACATGATATCGAAATATATTTAATAAGATTCACAGTAAGATTATTTCTTAAATATCACTTGCAGGAAAATTATGTGTTAGGATTAGAAGTGAGTTTCTATGGAAATTACTCCTAAAACCTATGGAATTTAATAAGTATTACGAGCTTTTTGTGTTTCTGTATGTGATTTCTGAATATTCCAGAACAAGGATAAAATTCTATTAGAAATTCTGGAGAACAGTGGAAAGTACAGATTGCCATGTTTTTCTGTGATATTGAATACAGTTATGTAAAGCAGACGGAGTGGGGATATGGTTGAAATATCTCTCTTTTTCAAAGGCATCTGTGGTAAGTATAAACAATCTTCTTTGCATATGATGGCTGTCACATCACAACCCATAAATCAGGAATGTATCTCACAGTTTTTAAAAAGTGAAAGGAACTCTTAAAGTGCAAATTAATGATAATAGCTTTATGACAGATCTGGCCAGGAAATAACCTTTAAAGAGAAGATTGTTTTGTACTAGTGGAGAGGACATAGAATGGGAAAGATACCTATGCAAGACAAATTAGTTAAACCAGTGCCCTCCAATGAATCAGTCAAGAAAAATCACCAGTGCCAGGAATGAAAAAGGGCTTAGGGAGATGGATTCCTATTGACTCCAGAGGAACAGATTTTCTGCCTGTCCTCCGTTTCAGGTTTGCAGTATGTTGACTTAATAAAGCTGGTCTAAATAAACTTTGGCCAAGTGAATTTCTGTTCAGACAGTTAAAAGGGGAGAGTTAAAAATATAAATCAGGTCCAGAGCCAGCCATACCTCCATAGCCCAAACTCCTATTTTACTCAGAAGACATTTTGTCTACAAAGAGAGTGAACGGTTGAACCAAGCACAACAATGAAAGAAATACCAGCAGCGGTGGCATTTAGTAATGCTTTTCTTTAATTTTCAGTTTTTTTAAAAAAACTTCATAAAGGTATTAAATTCTGCAAATGAATTGTTATAATACAATTGCAACAACAGGTTTGGTTACACTGTAAAGCATCAATTACTGTCTTAAATATGTCCCTCCATGTGGTGTTTATAGTTTGAACCTGCTTTGGAAAATTTTCAGTGAAGCTTTCTTTAAATACAGGGACCATAAAAGATCAATACTTCAGAGGTATAGGACACAGAACATGTAGAAAAAAAAAGAATTATTTTAAAAATTAGAACTATGCTAATAGAATTGATTGTTATGATGTATGTACATTCTGAATCCTAGGAAGAGATGATGGATTTCCCTGGTAACTATTAACATTTTGTATTCAGAGCTTAGTTGCTTTCCATGTCCGAGATTTGGAGAAGGAAAAGCCAGCCATCTGTTACAGAAATTCTGTTTTATGAATTAATCTGATGAATAACAAGAATTCAGTTTTCCTAACTCCTAATAACTGAGTTTTTCAGTCATTAGACAGTGGCACAGAAACGCCTAAAGAGCCTGTAGCTTCCCCCTGATAAAATACTTAGAGTTTTCATCTCAGTTCAGTGATATTTTAAATTAGCTGAATAAGTGAAGTGCATTTGGAAAATTCTCACATTTAGGTGGCCTTTTTGTTTGATGAGTTTCACCAGCTCTTCTAGTACTTTTCATTGATTTAGGAATTGTTCTTACATCTTTAGCTCTCATAATTCTGCCAGGTAGCGTGCCCAACTTCTGAAGCAGTTGGGCAGGAATACCTTACAAATTTTATCCAGTTAGGATAAAGCCAGGTTATCCAGTTTTTTTCTCATTTATGCTACTACAAAAAGAGTAATTCTACTGCTAATAGGAGCCTTGTAGTCACATCACTTGCATATAAAAGTGATGTAGCTAAGAAAGGTTCAACACCTTTGAAACCAATTAGTTCATTAGCTAGCATACTACATAATTCCATTTGCTAATAGTCAAAGCCTGACGTTATTCTGCAAAGAATAAAATATAAAGGTGTTACCACTTGACCCACAGGACTGAAGCAAATATTTAATGAGAATGATGACAAAACCGAAATGAAAAACACAGATACCCTTTCCAGCTAAATACTTAAGTCTGTGCCCAAAAGTATGAATGAATCATCTGGCTGGAGTTAATAAGACACCTCACAACCTAAAAGTGAGTCAGGTTTTGAAGACATTGAAGTGCCTAAGAACGCTGGCAGGCATTCAGCAGGGCTGTCAAAACTATCTAAGCATCAAATCCTACATAAATAACTGGGAGCAATTATTGTACCTAAGTATCTAGGTGCATTTGACACATACCTACATCTCTTAGGCGTCTAAACAGAAAATCGGTCTTAATGCCAAAAATATACCGCTTAATAAAAATAAAAAAAATTCAAAAACCTTAGCTGACTCTCATTGAAAATCTGACCCCATAATGTTTAATGGAATAAAAAGCGCCTCAAGACATACCAGCCTTTTTTCATTTCTGAGGATCTTCACCCACAGGGTTAACCAAACAACTAAAACCTTATCTTATTGTTCTTTAGTATAGTACTTGCTTGAAAAATATATGTCTAATATAAAGCCTCTCAAAGGCAACACAAAGTCAATAATCCGCAGAATTAATTTATTAAGAAGAAGCTGTTTGTTTTTTATAACCGCCCAGGTAGGAGGCTGCCTTGTAAAGCTGTTTGGTATTCATGGCAGTAACGTATTGTCTGTCTCTTCACAAGATGGCAATCTCCTTCAGGGCAAAGAACTTTGTTCCTGCCTTTTTTCCTAACATTTCAGAAGTGATTATCTTAGTAAACTAACAATAAAATAATGTTCAAAACCCAAAGCACTTACAATAACTTTTCAAAACACAAGTAAGTCATATCACTTTTGCTTGCTAGATTTTAAATGAGACAGGTAATTGTTTGTTATCTACTCATCAAAAGTTCCAAAGGGTTTATACAGGAAAATGCTTTTGATTGATGGTAGCATTAAAGAAGATGCTGTTGAAGCTTAGGCAGATGCATATTTATTGTAGCCTTTGTGGCTAGCAGTGCACAACTCTTTCTGCAGCCAGGAAGACTCCACTCCAGTAAGCCAGCCAGCTTTCTCCAGCGGGCCGTCTGGTCCAGCTGGGCCCATCTGATCAACACTGCCAAGTATATAATGGTACAGTTGACTCAGCAATTATTTAATAAGCCAGAATAATTTGTTAACTAGTTTCTTAAGTGTGACATCTCTTTAGTTTAGTTCTACATAGTATTGATATATGTAGAGTTATGTAACTTTTAAATTCCCTCCACCAGTTATAAAAAGCAAGTATCTTTACAGCTAGGTAGTTCTTACCTCTCTGTACATAAAAGTCTTCCTTCATGTACATGGATCTTCATACTTCAGTGACTGTCCGTCTACCCTTGGTGGTTCCTTATGCCATCCTTCAGCCCAGTCACTGCCAATGTCTGGAGAGGAGCAACTTCATCACACCTGAACTGTTGTTCTCAGCAGATAACCACTTCAGCTGAATCAGTCCTTCAGCTCTTGTGCTCTCACAGGTTAAAAAGTCAGAGAACAAATCAAAGAGAATCAGCAGAATCACCACTATCACTCTGGAGATTACCATATCGTGCACAGTACAGACTCAGCTGTGTTTTAGATGGACAAAAGCCTTGATTCATAAGGACATTAAAGCACCAGCAGAGACCCTTCCCTTCACAGCTTCACTGCACCATCAGTGGTCAGGCAATTACTCTGTTAAGACATAGGACGTTTGGACAAAATATAAATTCCATCACATTACTCTGATCCACTTTCTTAATCTACAGATCTACTACACTAGTCCATCAGGGTTCCCTTAAAGAATCACAGCCTTCCCAGGAGTCAGTCCACCGTGGCAATTTATCACTGTGTACCTCCTCCCTACACATAAACAAACACGTTGCTTCCCTCTCTCGCTGCACACCAGAACAGCATTACACAAATCAACCAGTCTAATTGACACCTGAGATCACAGTAAAGCAAATAGAAACAGGTCTTGTGACCAAAACTGCCCTTCACAGTTTTGGTTGTGTAGCCTGGTATAACTGCTAAGCCATCTTCTAGTCCCTTCTTCCCTGACATGATCTCTGACGGAAAACTCTGAATTCTGTACCAACATCTGTCTTTGCTGCAAATGATACACCAGATGCTGATTGAATGTTTTATTTGAAGATGAGCTGGACTGCTGAAGCCAAAGCATTTTATTGCAAAGGAGCAACCCATCTACCAGTATGATTTATTTGAAAGTAGTTTTCTATTTAGGTGGCCTAGAAATACCAATTTGTTATCAATCTCCATTCCAATTATCTTGAGCTACTAGCTTGCTTTGAAGTAAACCAGGACACCAGTTCTGATAGCAATTACCCTTGCCAACCTTTTTTTGGCTGAGGGTGACATCCTATTTGTAAACTCCAAAACATACCTGGTTTTTGGTGCGTCATTCCTGTGTTTTCACATACAGAGGTATTATTTCCTTAATTCCAGCTAAGGGAGTGAAGGTAAGCAACATACCATACCTGAGTCAAATTGTGCTTTATCAGCCCATTTTTTTTCACAGTCTGAAGATACATGGATTAAAAAAAATCAGCAGGTGAAGAGATATGGCAACCTGGATTTTCTTGGCTACTTAGTTGCATTTGACACGTTTCTTTCAAGCAAAAAGAACTGACAGAGCCATGACAATTCAGCAACCGTAATCACACGGTGGAAAGTCAGTGGCCAGGCAATAATGGGAAAGAATAAAGAAATCTTTGACAGACCTGAGTGTTAAACCTACTTTTAACACTACTTTATGAACTCATGTCCAAAACATGGAAAGAACACATCTGAGAAAGATGCTGATCACTTCATTGTACAACTGTTTATCAAAATTACCACTAAATGAGAATAAAAGTATCTTGCTTTCCCAAAGCTAACCAAATTGAGGATAATGCCACTTCTTTACCCTAATCCCAGAGTAATAATACACCTAATTTTTCTATAGCATATAACTAGTGCACAATCAAAAAATAGGCCAGGCCTAAAAACAAATACAAACCATTTCTTTGTCTTTAATAATTGCTGGTTTGAAAGAAGATACACTACAGATAGATGTGCTGGTTTTGGCTTAGTTGCTGATTGGGGTTAAACCACAGCAATAGAAAAAGCAAATGTGTCAGTTTATCGCCTGTTTCAATTTTCAGTACCAAATTTGACATTAGTTTGGAAACTCCCTTTTTTGTCATATAACATAATTAAAAATAAATAAAATAAAATAAATAATAATAATAAAAAAAAGAAAATACAAACAGCAGCAAATTGCTGCCTGACATATGCTGTTGAATTCTCCAGTTCTGGGACTGATATAGATTGGCATGCTCCACTGGGGTGAAACCTTGGCCTCACTAAAGCCAACGAGAACATCACATTGCTGTTAGTGGAGCCAAAATTTGCCTCACTGTTTCTATGAGTTGCTTCCTACCATAAAGTTCAGATAATTTTTTCAGCAAATAAATTTGCTAAATGACTAAATTTAAACGATGTTCAAAGAACCAAATGAGTACCTTGCATGGGATATTCTCTATCATCTTCTGATGCAACAGATCTCTTCATTTTACCATCCGGTAGCTTTACAGAGTGGAGACTTAACCTGAAATCAGCCATCTTCTCTTCACCAAAACTTCCCATCTGTCCTACTAGTTTTTATTATCTGAATTCATCAAGGATGTCTCCCACCAGAGCAGTTTGTAAAGTGAAATGCCAATAGGAAGAAAGTTAGACATCCCTTGACCCATGTCCAGGCACTTGTCTGCCTGTGGAGCTAAATGCTAGATTGGGCAGTAGCTGATTGGTACTGCTGCCTTATCGTCGTCAGGACACAGATAAATGTACTTCATTTAATAAATGAAGGCTTTATCAATGGGCAAATAATTGCAGAGCCGCTATTGATCTCACATCTCACTTAGCACGAGACAAGAGGGTCCCGTAGAAACGGTAAACATTTAATCGCTGTGGATGACAAACAGTGGGCTCTTGCTTAAACAACAAACCCAAGCAAAAAAACCCTGTTTTCAAACAAACCAGAACCTTACTTAAGGGTTCAGCAGAAATGCATCCAGAACTGCAAAACTCCACTCCTTTTTCTGTTAAATAAGAAGAATATTAGCAAATTAATATTTCCCTGCTTTTAGTCTCCTTGAAGTGTCAGAGCTGAGATGGGAGGAGGTATTTGAAGTACTAAGCTCCACCATTTGCACTTTTGGAAAAGAAACGTGCCTGTGAAGTTCTTCTTGCAGACAAATCAGGCTGAAATGAAGCAATTTTGAGGCAGACTTTAGCCTTGGAGGGCTGGAAGGAGTCTCCTGCAGACGTGCACCCAAGGAGCAGCAGCACAAAGCCTGCCTGTGCTGTGTTCCACCTGGCTCCAGTAGCTCACATCAATGCAGTTAAGCAACATTCTGGAGCCAAAAAAAAACCCAAACCAAACCTCTCGCATTTTTTAATATACTTTATGTAACATCATTGGTCTATTAGATGTACAGACTAGCCGAATCTCTGCTCCAGTAATCTTGCAATCTAAATATGCAGAAAAGATAAGATAAAAAGCAGCATCAAACAATGATGGAAAATGGGGCTGCACATATTTTCACTTCCACAGTTTTTGCTGAGGATTAAATTTGGGGTATCATGTATGCAGATAGGAAAATAAGCGTATAAGCATTAGCTGGAAGCAATATAACAAAGAATATTGATTAAATTTTTGTAGTACTTATGATGCTTAAATGCACACAAACTAAAAGAAGTATGAAATGAAGGAATTAGTGAGGCAGGGGACTTTATCAGACCAAAAGGAAAACAGGACACAAGACCCAAGAATTATCCAAGAACCAATTCATGCAGGATTATAGACACCTAAGTGTAATACAGACCTAAAGGTATAACCTAGCAAATTTTGGCGTGCAGATCTTTATTGCAGCCTTCTTAATAATCATATTATATTTTCAACAAATATGGATCTGCCTTTTACACTCTCTATTTAATAAGACTGCCCTAGCTTTTCAAAGCACAGTCCACAAATCATGGGAACTTACTAACAAACACGAATTAGCTAAAAAGCTGCTTCTTCCTCCCATTATTCTGATATTTTAGTATCAGAATGAAACTAATTAAACTAGCAGGTGACTGGCTCAAAACACAAGAATTCATTCTTCAACGCAGCATATTATCCAGCTCTGGCACTCCTTGCTCCAAGACGTAGAGGATGTTGAAAGTTTTTGTGGTTATTAAAGTCACATGGAGAACTTAACAGAAGGAAAATCCATTGAAAGCTGTGAAATACAAACCCCACTGCTTCTGGCTGTTGCTAACCTTCAGCTGCTGGCGCCTGAGCGGCTGCTCCTGGGATGCATCGCTCCATGCTTTTCTTCTTCTTACACTATTCCCTAGGGCATCTGCTCCTGTCAAAGATGGGACAGTGGTCTAGCTGGTCCAGAGTGCCAGCACAGCCATTCTCATGCTCTTGTTGGGTAGGTGTGAGCATTTGTAGTTTTCAGGGACTCTATTCTCCTTCCTGTGAAGTGGTCCTGGTGGTTCTCTGGCAGGATACCAAGAAGCCCACAGATAACACTACTTCATCTTCACAAAGCACCTTCAGTCCCGGGATCTGAAGTAGGTGCTATGAATTTGAAGCAAAGAGTATCACACGCCAGCCTCCCTTGGCAAGCCAGCACTGGCCAGTAACGGAGCACTTGTCCAGGGGCAGGCTGGGCTTCACAAATGTGTCCACTTCTTACTCGAAGCGACAAATGGCACTTAGAGTTTAATGCAGTGTTCAGAGTGGTCACTCTAGCCACTTTTACTTTTGATAGTTTGCAAATATACAACTACTTTTGCCCCTGTTTTTTGGTGTTATTTTTTTTAACAAATATGTTATTTATAATATACATGTATAACTGGGCTGTTATTGTGGGGTGGTTTTATTAAATCCATTGGCAGTTTTCTTATATTCTTGTCACTCTTTTACCAAGTGTACTTGTAAGATTGCACCTGGTGAACACCAGATAGCGAGCAGTTGAGGATTCTGTACAATTAGCACTGAGCCAGGGCTTTCAGGCTTCCCCACATTACATTTAAATTTAGAAAAATACTTCCTGCACACTTGTCAAATCCAGGCTTATATCTCAACCCTAATGTCTAACTACAGTAAGCATTGGAGGATAATACTGGCAAAGAAACATTTCCTAAACTTTATGTAATCATTTGGAATTCAGGAAGGATTAATTAGTATTCAGGAGATGTGACTGCTCAATATTTATGCCATAGAGACTTGGCAGAAGCAAATAATGGTACATAAAGCTGATGCTTGTCTTAATTAAATGCAATATAATAGGTGTTGAGGATTTTTTTTCTTAGTGAAGAGAGCAGTTTAGCAATGACCAGATATAACTCATTCTGAAGTTCAGAGTTTAAAACTAATCAATATGTATTTATAACAAGGGAGGGACTGAATATAATTTATTATTAGCTGACAGCTGACTAATAGATAAAACCAAGATTTATTTAAGTATGTTTTTCCACATACTAATTTCTGACAAAATATTTGCCCCCTTGGATTCTTCATTATTTTTTGCTGTACTAACAGTATTTCGAACAGACTTTTTGAAATTAACATCTCATCTTCAGATAGGCTCGGAATGAAACCAGAGAATTTAGAATAAGACATCTAGCTAGGACAATCCTTTCGCTGTGGCAAACTTAATTAATAGTAACATTTACTAATTTTATGATTAGGAATCCTTAACGGCAGATGATTTTTTAAAATGCTCCTTTACAGTATACAATCTACATAGGTGATGATGAACAGGTGCTGACTGGCAGACAGTGCAAGGGTGACAGGCACAATTCCAGTACACCTGCAGCCCAGGCTTGTCTCAAATGTCACAACAAAAAGGTTTGAGAGGAAATATGAAGAAGTTACATAAATAGGTCTGGCATATTAAACACGAGAGGCAGAGCAGAGAAAGCAGAAAAGTACTTGGTCTGCAAAGGTGGTGAGTGGAAAATGGACACGGCACTGCAGGCAAGTCAGAGGCAGGAGGCGACCTCGTGGTGCTGAATGACTGATGATGGGTAAGGAAGGAACAGCTACAAGACCTTGAAAGTGAACACAATTTATGTCTGATGTAGCAGGGAAAAGGGAAGATGCAAAAAGATGGGGAAGCAATGAGCTCGGAGGGGTGTCTTGGCAGCACGGTTTGCCAAGGCCAAAGGAGGAAATGCTGTGGTAATTGAGATGTAATAAGGTGAGGCAACATGGTATTTGCTAAAAGTTTAATGTAGTAAACAACAGCTCCTGTGCACATCCCATGGAAGTCAATGAGAATACATCTGCAGGATTAGCTATGTAGTATCAGTTTGGGATTAATTATATTAGAAATAGACAAATTTAAAGGCGAAGGCCACTGTCTTTTGGAAGACCTCATCTCTGGGTATAACGGAGGCTCTGTTTCTTGAAATCTGAAATCAAGATGACTGCTTCTTTAAATTATTATGATACAGCTCAGTCAAAAGTTACAGACTTGTCCAACTGCTGGATGGAGATCTATGGCTTGCATTGAGCAGAAGGCTGAAGGAGGTAACTATGATGATTATACGGGTCCTTTCTTGTCCCCAAATCAGTGAAAGTAAATTTTATAGGCAAGAAGTTTAAATTTATCATGAGTCTCCTAATTTCACAGTTCTTAAAAACTTTTCCCCATCTGCCAAGTTCACATTTAATAACTTCTAATATGAGCAGTTGTCAGCAATCTTATGTAGTCTCTCGCTGCTGTGTGTCCCACATTGCCTTGGGAACTAGGGATAAATCTCTTATTAGCGATGATGAGGGCCAGGAGAACAGTTACATAGGCAGTCTGCTCCTGGAACTTTTTGCTCTTCTCTGGGTCTCAAGCAAAGCAGCCAGGCTCCTCCACCTCCTCCATTCTGCCACTAGAAGAGCTATTCCGCTTTTCTACTTTAATCATCTGGGAAAGTAAAGCCAATGAATATGGACAAAACCTCATTTCAGAATCATCTCATGAGGGATGTTCTCCTTTCATGGAGCCAGCATTGCCCAACAGAGAAATCAACCCTCTTGTCGCTAATTCTGCTTCTGACTCCGTTACTGACTATGGAGCTTTGAAGTTCTTAAATAATATCTCAACTACCCTATCTGGTAAATGGTAACAACAGTTATCTAGATTTGTAAATAGTGGTGAAATCCAGAGTATCAAAGATACTGCCTAAGGTACAACCAAATTGAAACAACATTGCTTGAAATGTCTACAGACACCATAACAAAGACCATTGTTAAAAGGTATCTGATTTAAAATATTTTTAATAGATTTTGGAAAAATTGGATCCTTTCCTTTATAATTTACTTAACATGAAAGTAGCTCATTGCTGAATTTTCATATTAAGGTCAAAAGCAGTGCCAATATTTTGAAAATTCACCCTTTGAGAGGCTATTTTTAGAAGTGAATTTTAGCACATGCAAGACAAAGTGGATTTTCTTTCGCCTTATTCTTCTATTTCTCTGCTTTTTTCTGCTTTCTTTATAGAGAAACAAAAGCAAAGACATATTCACTTTACTTTATCTGCTAAACCCCATAGCAAAGTCAATTAAAAATCAGTCCTTAAATTTCTTATACATGATAAATGATGGTGTATGGAGTGACGACTTTGATGAACAGCCATTTGCTCCTGAGAACACTTTTTCAGTGAGCTGACAGGTTTTAGTCCAGCCTCCCATGTAGGTTCCACACATCATCCAGGCAGTATGGAAGAAACTAGGACAGCGTCTAACAGGTACACTTTAAAATGAAATCTCCAATTAATTATTTTTGTGGAAAAAAACCCCCACATAATATAAAAGGAATAAAATACAAATGCTGGGGTTATAAGGTATAGTTAAGAATTAAATCAGTATTTTTAATAAATAATCATTCATTTCAGCCCTGGGTATAGGAGTCATGAGTGATATAATTCTTGCAAGAATTCCAGAGATAGCCTCCTGTTTCATAGCTGATCTTTTTTTTTATAAACTACACTAAATTATAGAGGAAATTTAATAATCACTGTTGATTTGTCCTGAATTTCATAAAAGGCAATGAATGATGCAAATTCATCTCTCACGTAACTGTTGAGTACAATGGTATTATTTGATACCTGTATATGATCCAGTCTGATCATTACTAGTTTATGTTGTCTGCTTGTCTGCAGCTGCAAGCGACAGCAAAAAAGATTAACCATCTTCAGCAAGTACTTTTTCTTTTCATGTTGTTTTTTTCTAAAATGCATATTTTACAAGGTTTTGAAATAACAATAGGATTAGATGCTTGAGAGAAAATTAGGTCATATATTTGTTAGATACAAATCTCGCAAGTAATTAGAAACATGGGTATCAAGCAATATTTGTATTCTGTACTGCTGCCTTTGTGTGGAGATAGTGGGGATTTCAGAATAACACAATCATTGTGCTCTGCAGTTTTTCCCTCTCTAATATGTTTATGGAATACTAGTAAGTATGGCTTTTCAACAGCTCCTGTAAGGGGGAAAAACTACCTGCACGTAACCCACATTTGCATATGCATCTACCTTCGGAATACTTCTGTAATTTCTGACCCATTTTTAATATACGTTTTAGTTGTTTAAGGTGCAAGTTTGAATGTGTTATATATGTAACAGAGGAAGTATGGGATTATATAGAATCTTTTTAGCTGCTGTTGGCAGAAGTGTTTATCTCTGGCTACTTTTGTTAGCCAAGTTTTCCAGCATATCATGGGAATAAATGGCTATATATTAAGATACAGACAAATTAATGAATATCCTTAATCTTGGAGCCAGTGAGACCACCCGATAATCTTAATTGGAACATGTGCTCAAATGCTTCACTGAATGAGGAAAGTGTTAAAGGAATATAATGGCTAAATTTACTTTGCAGTGGTAACAGACAACTTACTAAATACTTTTTAAACCAGAACATATAGACTAAAACCTGTTCCTCAGGTATTTCTAGCTAAACCCACACATTCCAGAAGCCTTTACCTGAAATTTTATGTATGGGTGACGGTCAGCCATTTACTGGAGATGCACTGTAGACCATGCTAAATTCCCCTTTTTCTCTTATCCCTTTTCTACTTGGGCAAGATTGGACACCGGAAGAGAACTGAAGTAATGGCTGTCTCCGAGGGAGTTAAAATAGAGAGGTGACATGCTATAAAGAAGCAATGAAAAGAAGTAGCAGGAGAATGACATGGGAGGCCAGGGGGTGGAGGGGAAGGATCTGGAAGAATGAATGGAGGAGAGCGGCAGAGGAGAGAATATCTGGGCAGAGCAGGGGCCAGAAGCAGTCAGTGAAAATGAAGGACAGCGGTGATGTGGATCAGAGGAACAGAGAAAGACCGGAGGGCCTGAGGTAGGAAAGGAGTCAAGAAAACCAGGGGAAAAGGCCAGGAAGGAAAAAGAAACCATGGAACTGTGATCAAAGCCAAGCCAGAGGTGGAGAGGGAGGAAACAGAAGCAAACAGAAAAGAAACAATGAAGGAAAATTCAGCAAGAAGCTTTATGGCCCAGCCTTGAACGCAGCTGTGATCGTGAATTGGGAGGCAGAAAGGGACTGTGCAGAAACACTTCTTCCCAAGCTTGTGGCTTGGAGTGTGTCCCGATGACTTCTCCTGGCAGGAAAGGGGAGGGGGGTGAAAACCACTGTAGGCTCTGGCAAAGCTGCTACCAAGACTGGGTGAGCCTCTCAGAGCAGGGGTTCCGTGGATTACTCTGGTCCTGTGCAGAGTACAGGACAAACTGAAAGAGTAAGCTTCAAAAGAGTTCACAGTGCTTGCAAAAGTTTAATTTGCACATGGCCATTCCCGTAAGCACATTTTAAGAGTTCTTTATAAGATTATTCAAAGATTGATGAGGAAAATCCTACATTTAACATCATCTCCAGTACTGGAACAGTTTGATGTGTATTATAACCATAGTGCACACCACCTTTGCTTGCCAGGTGAAGAAAAGTCTTATCTCAAGAAAGAGAAAGACTTCAACATCAGAGGTGGGAACAACACTACAACAGCATCTTTCCACTCTCCTAACACCAACAATTGTAATAGAGATCAGTGAAGCGCTCAGGACAAGATAGATGATGCTATCCAGTCTTTCACTAGGGGAAAACCCATAGCCTAAGCAGAACAAATGATACCAGCTGTTCTTCAAGCTCAGTCCAAGGCAGGCTGGATGGGTGGTAGCTTGGGAAGGTCCTTCTCTCTTGTCTAAGTCCATCTCATCTGGGAGACACTTGGCTTTAGAGAACGGAGTCACCAGCAAGGTCGAAAAGGACTGGTATCAGATTCACATCCCCTACAGTGCTGGAAAACACATGGCCCACTGAAAACATTCTTTCAGAGGGGAACATTGCTAAGAGGTTACTGTGAGAGTGGTGTCGTCCAGACTGCACACTGTGCTCCACCTGGCCAGGTCTTACCTGCTGCATTTCTTCCTCCCTTTCTGTTTGGATACAGAGGAAAAAAGACCCTCAAAATTAATTAAAACCATAGCTAAAACTACCAGAGGTGAGCCAGGGAGTAAAGAGGGAACAAAGCAATTAAGAGCATTCCTGCTAAAAATTCACTACGCATGCTGTAAAATTCAGAGATCGTTGTGCCCCTCAAACACGCAGCAGAGAGAAGGAGGCACTTAAAAAAGCTTTCAATTACTTACGTGCCTTTGGCTCCCTTTCAGGATGCTGTGGAACTGGAAACAGCAGTGGTAAATGTATTTTCTCTGCATTTGCCTTTCTTGACAAAACAGCTCCAATATTTTGATCTCAAGAATAATCAGCTCTTTTGCATTTCCTTTTCAACTAACCGCAGACTTTTGTAAGTTAAAAATTAATGACAACTTCTCTCTTTTTTTTTTTTTTTTTTTTTTAAAGAAAACCCAAACAAACCTTCTGTGCTTAATTCTGAGGAAAAAATATTTTTCCTACAACCTTTAAGTATTATTTTCTTTCTCCCTCCTTCTCCAGTAACACACAAAACGAATTCCACCACAACAAAACAACCTGGCTTGTGGAAACCATTATTTTGAAGATGAAACATTGTGTGGTGTCCTTTACCACTATTACGGGCAGTCAGTCTGTTAGAACATATTGGGCGATTATAGGCTAGTCTTTTCAGAGAAAGCCATGGGTTTCAAGTTAGCACTAACCATCTATCAATTCTTGAGATTATGCCATGATTTACTGTCACAGCATCATGTATTCTCTGATTTTCTGCCTCCTGTGAAACATTGTGCTTTCCTTTTCTATTGATGTATCAACTATAATAGTTACAAGCAGCTACAGAAAAATCAATAGCGGACTTTCATTACTGTGCACATAAGGAGTACCATGCTGTGAGAGCACCTAGCTGTTAAATAGTCACCAGCAGTAAGGTACACTATAAATGTCTGTTATTTTGGTCAAAATGAAGAATGTCTGAATTTGAAACAACAAATAGCTAGGATTTTTGACACCACTGGATTCTATGTCAAGTTTTTCCAGTACGTGATTTCTTTTCCAGGTGTCAGGTTTGATTTTTATTTTCTGTGCTGGGATCTGTGTGATTTTTTTAAACCTGAAGCTGACAGAGGAAATTAATATCAAAATAAATAAAGTATTGCTGGGCTGGGCTTAACTGTAAACTCATTAGGGTTGGTTGGACAAAAGTGGTAAGAATTGTGTTCATCTTTGTTGAACTAGTCTATATGTTACAAGTCAAAGTAAGCTGACTTTGATTAAGGTGAACAGACTGATAATCTCTATGTTAAACACGTCAGCAGAATAGAGGTGAAAGTTACTGCAGGTGCAGAGGTGCTCCTAGGGCTATGCACTGGGAGAAGCACCGCGCTGCTTTTCAACACAGTTTGGAAACAATAGTATAATTTTTGGTTTAAATGTACTTATTTGCCTCTGGGAACAATTAACTTCCAATTAGTACACACGTGAGCGTATTGCCTTGAACATGTCCAGGACATTGGGCATTTCAGGCTGTTCCTCCAGCAAGTGGGTGGGCAGTCCTGCTGCAGGAGTTAGCTGCTACTTTGGCATTTTGAGACTATGGTGATCACAGCGATAAAGGCACTGTTTGTTGCTGCATACCTTAGATTTGAAAGCCTGTGTGTTTCCATGAAACTAAAGCACAAGGATGTACATGTGTACTTACATGAATTATATCCTGCCAAATGCATATCCCACCGTCTGCCATGGCCGCAATGTTACAGGAAAGCACTGTTTCTTGCCTGGACATAACTTTCAGGAAAATTAACTTTTAAAGTAAGAAATCCAAATCGCTTTTCCAATTTTCATAGTACTAACTCATATAACTTTTACCATAGAATGAAAAAAGAGCAGAAATTCCATTCCAAATGGCAATTTATGGTCCAGTCTGGAAAAAATACCTACAGGTGGGGAATGACCCCTGCTTTGAAGAGTGCAGTGAAATCTAGCCAGAACCAACCTTAATCCAATGAGCGTTGATTTAGGTGGAGGTGGATCTAGAATTAAAAATCCTTCCAGATCCCAAGCAATAAAGGCAAAAGACACAGTCTGTATGATATCTCAATAAAGCACCACCGGGACCCTGAGGATGTCACTGGTGGGGCAAGCCCAGCCAGGGCAGGAAAAGTGCACACCTGTTTCCAGGAGGCCAAGCTCCGGCACGTCCCGGAGCCTCTCCAGCAGACACTCACACAGACGCTGCGCAGTGCCAAAAGCACACTCGCTCCCTCCATCTGCCATGTGGCATCAGGGGACAAAAAACTACCTCTGCCCTCATGCAGGGAACATGAGGGTTTTTTGGCACCGTGTTAGGGGCAGCTCCAGTCAGGGGTTAAATGGGATCTGCAGCCTTAGTTCATGCTCGTCATGTTAAACCTCTGCCTGTGTTGTCTATGGAAACATCTCTTCCACATCTGACCAAACATTTGAGTCTGAGCTGAGCAGTGAGCACAAATCTGGACCTTACATGAGTTATTTCTGCTGCTCCTTACTGAGCAACTGAAATGTTAAATATGTGCTGAGACACTACCTTACCTGAGAGCATCCAGTCCTTTCTGATGAGGGTTTCTTGTCAAGGAACCCGAGGTAGCTGAGAAATAAAGCTCTCTTCTAAGAGCCTCATACTTGAACTGTGGGTGTAACAGTATTTCCTCTGTTCCACGCTTCTCTACCCTGTCTAACCGATGAGTAACCATGTTGCCAGAGGGACTTTCAGGTGGGCTTTTCTTCAGCTTTCTTCTGTGTATGTTTAAAAGTGTAAGCAATGAGGCTGAAGAACAGTGGTGTACACATCAAGGCCTTTGGAAAGAGTCCAAAGGCTGACACACATCTGGGTGCGTCTGCGGTGTCCCCTGTGTCCCAGCCCTGACACTTGCAGAGTGCCAGTGTAGTTGCAGATGTTTGGCTTTGGGTTTCTGTCACTCTTGTTTGCCAAAGCACTTCCACAACTAAGTGCAGGCATACATCACAGTGAAAAACGAAATTTGCAGCTTCCATTCAGACCCATAGATGGTGTCAGAAGCAATATGCTTTGAAATTCTGCAGCAGACAATTACTTACCTTAGTTGTATTTACTGTCCATGAAAACAAGACCCAGGCTACAGGAGAGCTAAGCATTTTCTTTTCCCACCACCTAGCAGGAGGCCTGGGGGCCTGGGCCAGCCAGGGGGACAGGGCCACCAGCTCTGCTGTCATTCAGTGAGGAGCACCGCTGCATGGTGCGTTTCATTTAAGCATATTCATGAGCCGTTGCAGTCAGGCATGGCAATGATCTAATGACTGATACACGCACTTATATGATGGGACCAAATTCATCAGTGTTTTCCATCTAAGACAGCAAATTTAGTCAATGCTAATTTGATAGGGAACTGAAACAGCATCTGAAAGACAATGGCTTCAGTGTACCATTAATGGTCTCATGAGCTGTCTGCAGGTACATTTACATAGGAAATAATTGTAACTGCCCAGAGTAGAGTCTAACTCTTCTATACAATAATAGTAAAATTCAAATATTTGGCTAACAGGCATCATATATTTGTTGCTGTTGCAGTGCTTTCAGCACCAGGCAATTCAATGAATGCATTTTACTTTATATTATTTCAATACAATTATATAAGAAAATAGTTCTTTTACTAATTTCCACCCCCATATCTCAGACAGGCAGAGGTGACTATCTTTTTCATGCTCATTCTAAACTAAAGTCAGCTTCCACTGATACAGCTTAGTTCAGTGAAAGAAACCCTGTTAGTGCAAATATTGGCACATAAACCTATTAAGATCATGCCTTTAAGTCTCAAACAAGAGGAAAAACATGTTTTTGAAATCAATATGTCTGAAAGATGACTGGTTGATTGTCTCACACTAAGCCTTGTCTCAAAATAGTGCAAGACTTAAAACTGAATTATTTGTCAATTACGTTGACAGAAAGTTATAGTATTGTACCTCTTAGCATATTAACAAAACACCTTCGCTTAACTATATTTCCTTCTTTTAAAAAGAATACATTGTAATAATTTTTGCTCCTGTGGGACTTTGGATCTAAACAAAAGAATAAAGGCAAACAAAATTCACCAAGTAATGAAAAAGCAGTATGAAGTTCTACCCTTATCTGGAAACCACTATAATGATGTAACTGGCTAGTCTAATATTTTTAACCAAGTTCAAAAAAGTTTGAAATGTAATAATTAAATGCAAATACAGTCCTGATCCCAAAGACCAGAAGAATGCCTTTAAGCTAGTATTTATAACAAGAGCTATTCGACTGAGCTCTCTTGTAAATTTTATCATACCTGAGGCAGTTTTCCTCAGTCGATTAGCTGGAAAGCTGAATATATCCTGAGGCAAACCAGACATCTAGTACAGGCTAAATTCAACTACTGGAGCTTAAATTTGGCTTAATATATCCCCACTTGGATCTGCCTGTTTAATTCTCTTTCATATGATAACGTTGGTTTATTCATAGTCTGGACTTGCCACCTGAACAAACTGTACCTCATATCTTATTCTAATGGAATAAGAAAACTTTGCAAAAACCACAAAAGTTCCTGACTGAAAATCAAATGCAAATTTGGGATTAAAAACTGTTTTGTAAAGTGACTACAAGATTAGTACAGAGAGATTTTTCCCCTAAGGAGTACTGCTTTTTATGATCATGCATTTTTTATACTCTGCAGAGACAGATGGGCTTTATAAAAGGATACAGCCTGCTACTCAAAAGGGTTTCAGTGGCAGCTACACTTCTGTGTTTTAACCTCGGTAGAAATTTATATTCAGTATTTTTCCAGAAAATATTTATATTTCTTCTTTTAGGACTATATCACCCCTTGGTGTAGTTCCAGTGGTGGCAGTAGAAATACCTCTGAGATTAATCTGCTCCATTATTCCTATTTTAAACAGCGCTTGAGTAGTAGGAGAGGGACAGAAAGGGAAAGGATTGATAATGTGCAAGCTTCTCAAGAATGCAATAAATGCCATCACTCAAAAAAGTTGCAAATGTCCAAAAAAAAGCAGAGCAAATATTTTCTAGATAAAATCAAATCTTTCTAAATTTTTCACTTGTTTTTTCCTACTCATTCAACTTCTCAGCTAAATAACAGATTGTTCTTGCTCCTCTCTATATTACAAGTTGCATATAACACTCCTTCTGCCTCAGTTCCTAACTTCGAGGATTTCGTATGATGTCCCTATCACCATTCCCAGGAACTTCATAAATATTTATGACATCTTAAACTATTCAATCTCTACAAATTGTAGGCACTGACAGCCGGTTGCCTCAAAACACCAACAATCCTGTATTGTTCATGTGCTATTGAAGATTAAAATGATGTTTCAGAAATTAACTGCAGAAACCATTTGGTTCAATAAATTTACTATTTATTCTTATTTTTTAACTCTTGTCAGAAGTGTAGGTTCTGCTTTTATCAAATGTGGTACTTTTTTCCACTAACTGTAAGTGTGATATAAACTAGTGCTGTGGCTGTAGATTTGTCTGCATTTAAGCATATATATATATATATATATATATAATCCTGTTGCTAAAGTAACAAACTGATTTTCTTATCTATGTTTATTCCAAGTGAATATTCAGAAGAAAAACATTTCTAGCCCAGACATATAACGTGAACCTAGGATTACGTGAGGAGTTAGGAAAAATGAGTTTTGACTCATATTCTTTTTCAGTTTATCTGTGAGACCTTCGCTAAATCACTTCTGCCCCAGTTTATCAGTGTATGCTGGCATACAGATATGACCATGGCTCCACAGGATAGCACTTACATAATTTTCCCCTGGGAAACAGAGACTTAGATTGAGACATTTTTTCTAGGATTGATCTGTCATTTACCTTAAGTGGTCACTGGGTCAATATACAAACAAACCTGGAGGGAGGAACCAGAAACCCACACCAGCCCAGGCAGATTCCCCTACCACCAGCCTACAAAGGCAGGCTATAAATTTGAGCTTAAATCACCTAGGGTTATTTTTTTCAGTGCAGCAGCAGAGGTGCAACCCAAGGACTGGAGAGCAGGCCTTCACTGAGCACAGCCTGTAGCGAGCGGTAGCTCAGGCCACCCACCGGCATGGCCGGAGACTCCAGTCGTTTGGGGAATTTCCTTGAGGATGCAACAGAGCAAGTGCTGTTCAAATTCCTGTGCTACTCTCATGTCTTCAAAGAAAGCGGCAGCCACTCTCTTATGTGGAATTTAATCCTATCAGTGAACACTTAAACATGGATTAAAATACCTACAGAACAAGCCTTCAGGTGATAGGCAGCCTGCCCTCAATAGGCAGCCTGCCCTTGTCCCAGATGAGCAAGAGACCAGCAACGTGTTGCATTGCTCGCCCAAAGCAGGAGCAAGTCTGGGACATCAGCAGGGGTGTACCCCAGGCATGGAGGAAGCTTTAGAAAGTGAAAGTAAGTGTGGTGGTACTGGAGTTTAGGCATGGCTAAGATGAAATGCAAGCAGCAGAACCACTGCTGGGGACTTGATGCCTGTGGTCTGTCCCAGCATCTTCTGGGCTGGACCATAGTTTCACCAACCAACTGGCTCTCCACAGCCCTGGCTGCACCTGGCCACACTTCTCCCTCATGAGTCCTGGTGAGAAACACTGGACTTTGTATTTAAGGGTGTAGCTGGCTGTGGACTTTGGGCCAGGACTTGTGAGCAGCTCTTCCTCCCAGAAGGCCCAGCAGGATCTGGTTTTATTGTGTTTCAATGGCCACCATATCATGCGTGCCTCATTTACAAGTAATAAGGACGTTGGTTCCTGGGGTGCCAGGACGCGAAGCGGGTGGAGATTTTGTTTGTTTAACTTTCAAGTCAGTAAATTCAGCCTGAGCTGTTGAAAGTCAAGCTGTTTTATTTTCCTGAGTGATGACTCAGTAATTACACCAGCCATAAAGATTCAAGAAATCAAATTAGGCCTTGACCTTTGTCTTTACGGGGACTGCAAGAAAAGAAACAACTGAAACACTGAAGAAAAAACTGAAAAACTGAAATTTAGTAATTTCAGTCACGCAAGGAGAGGAACCTAGCTGATTTCCCCACGTCTCCCTTTCCATTGCAGAGCTAACAGCAGCAAAAGCAATTATAAAATTCTTCACAAAAGTCAATAAGCACGGTTCTTAATAGACATCGGGAGCTGATATTCTCAGTAAGAATCTATCATTACAAACTTTTTTTAATAGAAAAATGCACTTTAATATTTTAAATAGCACTAGAAAAAAGCCTGCTATTATAAAACAACACCAAGTTATGCTTTAGTTGAGTGAGTTGTTCTGAAACAAACCAAAAGTCCACCAAGACTGAATACTGAGGGGATGAAATAGGATTCAGGCTAAGAATTACAGCTTGTTTTGTCATAAGCATCTTATTCAAACATATATAATTTTGCCCAATACTTAGGTGCAAATGAAATATATTGCTATAGAAGAATTTAATCAAGATTTTCAAAACAATATACCCATTATCTGATGGTATGTTCAACTGAAAACGAAAATCACTTTATGACCCTAATAAACAGATTGGTCATTGCACTGTTACATGCAGCTTAACAACGGCCAAAAAAGAATCCTTCTAAAGACAGGAAGAGTTTTCTGCACATTTAGTTTGGACTTGGGAGTCTTAAGAAAATAAAAGTGGTTTGGGTTGTTATAATGTAAAGGTTTTTCAGGCTTTGGCAAGTGCTAAATATAGCACCTTACCACTGATTAACAAACACATCCATCAAGAGTGGTTTCCCATGACTTCTAAGTGAATAATATTCAGCACAACCCTGCCGTAATAAAATTGAGGGGAATTTTGCAGTAAGGAGCTTATCTTTACCATAAATCTTCCTTCATTATAGCATTTTGTCTGTCAAGAAGGCTTAGCTATAGAATGGCATACATCTGCCTTCATGACAGATGTGCTATATGGAACTGCTGTTGTTGCCATTAGTTTCAATGAAGGAGAATTGTGGGTAATTTTCAGAGATTGGCACTTTATCAACCATTACTACTTTTACCCTCAAAAATTTTTTATCACGTCAAAAATCTACCTGGGTTTCCAGCCCTGTAACCCACAGGGTTTGCAGGGCTAGCAGAAATCTGGGGAAACAGTTAGGAAAAAGCTGGTTTTAAACAGAGGAAGTTTGGTAACGTCACCTCAGCCCTGGGCAATCCCCCTGCTTTGAACCACTCTGGGAGAAAAACCGCCACCAGAATTAACACAGTCTGTCTCCAAGGTCAAACAGGAATGAGCCTGGCAGCAAGGCCCCTGGCAGGATCCCCGGCGCTGGGCTGAGAGGCGCGTGGGGCCTTTCCCTGACAGAACTGCGTGCTTCTAACCAAGGGCAATGCTGCTGCTTGGGCCACCCAGTCTGCGTGGGGAGGACTGACAGACCTCCCGGAGGGCGAGCCTGAAGGCCATCCTGGCCAAAATACTAGCCCTAGAGTTTGGAAGACATCATATCTTTGGAAGACATCGGTTGGGTTTTAATAAAGTCCTTAAATGATGGGGCTCGGCAGCCCGTTCAGGGTGAGGAAGCTCAGCCCTGGGCTGGTATCAAATCCTACTGCCCAGAGTATCTGCAAGGCTGTTTCCAGCCCCGTGAAAGTGAGAAATTTCTCCCCATGGAGAAGCCTAAACACAACCTTATTTCATCCTTGCAATACCAGGACTCAGAATGGTGCGAACCAGGACTCGGAATGGTGCGAAGCGCAGAGAGGCTGCCAAGCTGCCTGCATCCGCACCTCCGCACTGCTTCATGTAGAAGGTGCCTGATAAAAGGCACGAGCAATAAAATTTAGGCAGCTTTCTTTGGGAAATATTTACGCTGCTCCTAAGGAGTTACTATTTTTCAGATTTAAATCTCTCATTCTGTTTCATTTTTCTTTTCAAAATTCCCAGACCAAGAGAAGCTCTCTACAGATTAGTACACCACCAAATTTTCAGTATTTCATGTTTGGAATATGAGAGGGAGAAAATCTCTCTGAAACCTAAATATTTTTCCCCTCTAAAGACCAGACCCATTTTAGGGAAAAATATGCAAAAGTGTTCTCCTCAGGCTGAATGTTGTATACAGTTTCGGCTTAATGCACAGCTTTATATTAGATGTAGAAAGTAATCAAAATGGGGGGATTTCTGGGAATACGGACAGCAGAGCAGATCCTGACACACTATAATACAGTTTTTGTCTTAATCGTCAAAAGTAAGCTATAGAGAACAAAAATTCTTTGTTTGACAGAAAAGCAATTGCTATTTCTTGTAAAACATATAATATATTCCAGAAGACCTAAGGGTTTACTTTCCAATAACGATAGAAAAAGATGCGCGCCCCACTGTGAGCTCACAGTAAGGCTGTTTCATGTAAAAAGTTGGTAATTAGTCCCTGAGTGAATAAAGTAGAAGAGATAAGAGACTGATACTTACTGTAGCAACACAAAACACTTTTTCTAGCTGCTAGGATTTAAAGGGTGTGTGGGTGGGAGGAGGGGGAACCTATTTCTACTCATTTAATTTACAAGCCTCTAAACCTCAGAAAATGATTTCTTGCATTAAGCTTAAACATGTGTACTTTAAATTGTTACTAACTGATGTAAAGATTGATAAGAGACATTTCAGTTTGAAAAAGCAAACAGGAATGAAAAATTATACAAAAGCATAAAAGACTTTTGTGCTGTACACACTAGTAGCAGATTTCACACTCATTGTACACCACTGCCTTCAGCAGACTTACACCAGCACGGCTTGATGTTTCACCAAATTAACTCATTAGCATTCAAAGGATCTTTCTTGAAAAGGGAATACTTGGAAAACTAAGTCAAGTACCTTTAGCCAGAATTATATAATGGATACCAAGAACAAAACCAAACCCAAACCACAGGAAAACCATCTACTTACAAACCAAAGTTATTATTTAATAACATTTGTATCACTTTCAGCTAAATGCTAAGTACCAGAAGTTAAAACCTTACAGCATTTTTTGTTCTACCTGCGGAACTTGGAGCAACTGGAAATAACTTAATGTTCACATTTTCCTTTGTTGTTATTCATCTTTATTAGAGCTAGAGTTTGTGATTCTCACTTCAAAAATAACTATGTAATTTATATCACAACTATGTGTTGGACAAACCTCTTTTTTACCAATATACAGAACAACATACAAGAGCTTGACACAGTGCTCTCAGCACACATCCTTTACTTCTCTCTGTTCAGTTTGTCTCGTTTGCTTTAATGCAGCATTTACTGCTAATGTACATGAGATGAGAGCACTTATCAAAAGTCGTATCAGAAAACCTTTGTTACTTCATGAAGACTCACTCCAAAATACATAACTGGTCATCAGGTTGTCTCTATATCCCCACTATTATAATTGCAGTCCTGGAGATTCATCTACACACAGATGAAATGTGTAGTGATGTCCTAAACTGTAATCATTTGGCCTACGAGTATCTGATTCAGTATATAAACAGTCAGTAAGTCTATGTATTTTTACTGGTTAACTAATAACATCTTGTTTACAAGCACTGAACCACACCACAAATATCAAGAATTTGTGTAGAGGAAATACTTTTAATGTATTTCATTAAAATATATTATATTATATATATATTTCATTAAAATACATTAAAAGTTTTCATTAAAATATATTATATTTTATATATATATTTCTTTAAAATACGTTAAAAATATTTCCTCAGGCTGGATGTACACATAAATCCCAGAACTAGTTTTTATTTACTGCTAGTGATAATTTGACTTGTTTTTACATCCGATTTCAGTGTTTCTGTTGCCACATACGAGTATTTAAAGAACTGTCCACTGAGATGAGAAAAAAACCGAACACAGACCTCCTTCCCCCGTAGTCCTGCAACTTCCATGCAATTCAGCCAGGCCACATTAGCTGAGCAGCCTGTAGGAGCACCTGTACGATGCACAGGCACACACCTACTGCCAGAAACCACCGGTCCTGTACGCGGGGGTAACAGAGATAAAATATTACACCTCCTTTTGAATTGGAGTATGATACCAATATAGCTGGAATTGAGTATGATACCAATGCAGCTGAAGACAGAGTGCATGCCTATAAAATATACGTTGAATCCACCGCTTCTGCAGGAACATAGAGAAAATTTACGGCTCCTAGATTTTGTTTGGTCTT
Source organism: Falco rusticolus (assembly GCF_015220075.1). Taxonomy (NCBI): domain Eukaryota; kingdom Metazoa; phylum Chordata; class Aves; order Falconiformes; family Falconidae; genus Falco; species Falco rusticolus. The sequence goes on from NC_051197.1 coordinate 35,268,944, forward strand.
GATCTTTGTAAAAATTGATTTTGTGATCTTGCCAGTAAATGTATATTCCATGCAGTAACATTTAGACAGAGAGTAAAAATGTGAATAAACCTGGTTTTCCAAGAAGTCAGCACAATTTAATCTCACAGTGTGATTCGAAACAGACAGACAGCAAGAGAGATGCCCTTTGAATTTAAAGGGGGTTGAATCAGCTAACAGTTTCTAAAACTTCCTGATCTTTAAAGGTATTTTTTAACAGGCAGGGGGGAAGTTGGAAATACTGATTCTGAAATCATTACACTTTTTCTCTTGCGGTTTAACAGAGTTTAATCTCCAGCATAGTCCCTGCTTTCTGTAGGAATTCCTTACATTCTAACGATTCATTCATGATTGCATGTTGCATCTGAAAGCAACCTATTTAAACTAATTGAGATAGTCGATACTGTTCCTTCCTTAACTTTACAAAAATATGCTTAGAACACCCAGTTTTGAAACCAGGTTACACTCACTACAAAATTCCTTGGGACTTTTATGTAGGCACATACAATAATAAATGGCTGTATTTCGTGTGAGAAAATGTCCAGTGTAACACATGAAAACATGATTATCCAAAGACCTCCAGAGACTCTGGCAAAAAGACTTTGGATAAATGAGTTTGAATAGCTAAGGGGAAGGCATAGCAGCTTTGAAGGTTCCAGTTCTCCTCACTCTGGATAACACAAAGTTCAGACGATTCTTGTTGGGCAACCCTCATAATTTAAGTATGGCTAGCGACTTCCTTAGGCCAGCTAGCAAAATTTGGACAGAGGTCATGTCCCCCATTCCCAAACAAGCAGCACAAATCCGAGAGCCACTTGCTTCATTTCCATAGTGAAATTGTGACAGGAAAGAGGCAGCCAGTAAGGACCAGCAGGACACACTCACACCAGCTCAGGCACAAGTGAACCTGGGGTGCGGCCGGCAGCCCGCACGCTGCATGTGGGCTCCTGCACCAGGCCTGTGACTTGGAGCCGGGAGGCTGTGCGTGCTGCCCTGGGCTGCCATCAGGATCCTTGGTATCCCTCCTATCTTCTTGTCCTGAAGAAAATATTTGCCTCCCCCAACCATTTCCCTTGTGTTCCAGCACACAGTTATGTGCGAGAACCACTATTTGCTCTATTTAAAGCACTTCTAGGAAAAGGTGCAGTGAGACCCAATTTACGCAGCCTCCCGTGCTGCTGATGGATTGGGGGACCAACATGTATTCCTGTTTTGCAAAGGAAATAACGCATTTCCCCTCCAGTCAAAGGCTGGCATTTACAATGAACCACATTCTGCCAAATTCCCCATCTCTTGTGCTCCAAGAACATCCATAGAAGAGCAGATCTGTCTTTATTCAAAGTGAATTAGCCACACAGTTATGCTCAGTATCACTGTGCCTTACAATTACAAGAGACCGTGTTACTTGTGCTCTGCTGATGGTATAAGTGTTCAAACACCAGCCAAAACAAGTTCTGCCAGCAAGAGCACTTTGATCACTTCGCTCTTTCTGCATTATAGCAGCACTGTAATCGTTCTGCAGACATGTCAAAAGACGATGCCATCAGAGTAGTTTTTACACAGGGAAGCAAATAATGAGGAGTTAATATACTGGCATTTATCTCTGGCCAGCATTTCCAGAGCTTGAACTTGCTGTATAGGAACAGAAGATAATCAAACAGAGGCAGAGTGAACAAACTGTACCTGCCTTTAATGATGTAAATGCCCCTGTTGTCCAACACAAAAAAAAAACCCAAAAAAACAAAAACCAAAAAACAACCAAAACCAAAAAAACAACACCAAAAAAAAAGGTCAGTGTTGAATTTCAGAAACCATATTCAGGTTAAAGGGCGCCTTTTCTTATCTGGTATTCCACCCAAAGGACAATGATTTCGTTTAATAAAGATCATTAGTCAGTGAAATATATATTTTAGAGAGTGTCTAGTAGGGAAGATTATTTTGGCAGTCACTGGAGTGTACCAGATGGTTCATTAACATAGGCTAGACAAGTCAAAGGCTTTCAGAATAATTTTGAAAATGTCAAACAGAAACAAGAACCCTGTCACTTTTTATTAGAATTAACTACATCATACCCTGGACACAGATTTCACCTTGGGTCAGAAAAATTAATACAGAATTATATGAATTGTGTAACATACTGGGTTAAAGATAGGGCTTCCTCTTGGGACTCATTTGCTAGCAATATATTATGGTCTTCTACTTTAGGAATCCTCAACCTTTCTTTTTGCAAGCTATGAAAAGAGCTGACCTTGCTTAGACTCCATTGGTGTCTAATTGATTTGAGGTATATGCAGAATTTCAACAAGACACTCCGCTAAAGCTCTTTTGTGATCATTTTCCCAGGAAAGTTGGCAAAAGGGTTCACTGAATATTCAGCAGCTTGTAAAGTATGCTTTTGTCAGGAGGAAAAAAAAAACCCAAAACAAAACACAAAACCACATCCATTTAGTGAAACATTGCCTTCATAAACAGGAATTAAAATGCAACTGAATTGTTGTTATTTTTTTTTGTTATCATTCAGATGTCAAAAATCTTGAGAACTTCCAGCTTGTGGAAGGTGTTCAGGAACAAGTGAACGCTGCTCTGCTGGACTACACTATGTGTAATTACCCACAGCAAACAGACAAATTTGGGCAGCTTCTCCTGCGACTACCAGAGATCCGGGCCATCAGCATGCAGGCCGAAGAATACCTCTATTACAAACACCTGAACGGGGATGTGCCGTGTAATAACCTTCTCATTGAAATGCTGCACGCAAAGAGAGCATAAATTACACCCATTAGAGCTTCTGCTTTCAAGGAAAAAAAAATATTCCGAACTGCTCGAAGCAACACTAATTAAAATGTGGTTTTAAGACTTTGCAAAATGGTATAATAATCAAATACTAATAGTAAATAAGTGATGTATCAGGGTATTTGTATTGCAAACTGTGAATCATATGCTACACATCCCCAAAGGAACCTATATAGGACTTTGTACTGGAGTGAACGGAACTTACCAAGTGGATACTATCACCAGTGACAACAAGAGAAAGGACAGAATAATCCTTGTATATTTAACTCTGCTGATTGCCAATATGAAGAAACCTAGGAGAAAAAACCCGATCCGTATTACCGAGCTAAGGTAGTGGGGAATTTCAGCGCACTAAATTCCTTCATGGTATAGCAGGACTTCTAAAACAGTTGTAATAGGTGCAAAACTGCACCTAGAGCATCTTCTGCCATCCTTCCAAGGACCCAACACTTACTTCTGCTGTGATAAACGATGTGGCATCCATTCAACAATCCGTAAGAGAGCGCTGGCATAGGCCACGCGCTGTGTACTGTCGCCACCAGATCCTGGGGGGCTGGGGCTGGCTGTCGGTCCCTCAGGCCTGCAGACCGCTGGTATGAAGAGTCTGTTATCCAGTTAGCTTGGCACCCTTACTATGTTCTGAAGTTTGTTTTGTCACGTGTTCATGTTGTTCTGTCAGGCAGTATCCCTCTTCTACTACTGTTACTGGATCGCTATTAAATAGCTAAGATAAATACTCCAAACCAAATCAGCCAATTCAACTATACACTTAACTAGGGCAGTGGCTAAAAGATGGCCCTGCTATATATTCATGGCCATTTCCAAATAAAGGAAATGGAGATATTTTAGCCATCACAAACAATAGCATCTTTGACACACACACAAAAATAATAATAAAAAAATATCAGGACACCAAATACTGATGTTAAAAACCTGAAAATTAAATATTAAAAAAATTGTTTGCAATGCAAGAATATACAAATGAATTATTTGACCTGATGAATGCCACGGAGCTTATTAAGAAATGATCTTTAAAATTTCCAGTAATTAAGAAACTAAGTTTCAACTGAAACATCCAACATCTAATGCAATGCTTTCTTTTTAAAGTTGGGAAATACACATCTTTTACGCAAAGAAAGAAGAGTGATACTGCTATGTCTGTGTAGGCCAAAGTCTCCTGCAGAACAAATATTAGAGAAGAACAAACAATTCTCTCTGTCCAAATAAAGATATCAGTATTAACATGTAGTGCCACAGTTATAAGTCTTGCCTTATTTCATTACCCTTAAAGGTAACCATGCAGGTGTGGATCAACATATGTTTAAAATAAAGTATTAATCTCTAACATTAACAAAAACATAGTGTTTACATTCTTTAGGTCCTGTGGGGAAAAAAACTGTGATAAAATTGCAAAGCAGTGATTTCCTTATTATTTCTTTTAAATTGGTAATTATTTTACCAGTACTTAATTACTGTATGTCGTGAGACACTAAAATCAATAGGGGTATTTCATTTTGACTTTAATTTTGAGATTATCGGCTGCACAATCACTTGTAGAAACTGTATGAAATCCTAATCCTTTAATTGTTTTCATGAAGATTGCTGGCTTTTGAATAGTTTATTTATATTGTATATGATAGTTTACACTGTATACAATTATGATGCTAATTTATTGTTCTTCGGTTTCATCTTTATATAAGATATAGTCAGAATGAAGAAGCCAAATATATGTGTTTACTGTAGCATGTCTTCAAGTTAGGGAAACATAGTTCAGGGACACACAAGGGTCTTTACAAATTAAAATCATTCACTTGATTAAACATCTGTAAATCTTCATAATCCTAAATGTAGTTTATTTAAATCTATTGTAAATTATGTGAGTTAGATCTTTTTCTGTTTCATGTGAACTTGAAAAGGTGCATTTCTCTTATTTTTTTCTATCCATTCATATGTTGTATACCAAAGACATCAGTTATTACATCTGCATTAGTACAAAGCACGCATATTTTAATTGCTTGTATTAATCAGTTCTAATATTTTGTCCACGCACAGGGCACAAACACAGCAAAGCCTAGTGTCTGCAACTCCTGGATGCCTCTCCTATATCATGGAACACACATACTGTAGTACAGACCACAAGCAAACCAAGCACATCTCCCTTATCCCACACAGCAGACATGCAAGCATTATTTAAATAACAGCGTTCTCCCTCAAACAAACTAAATTAAGAGAAATTAAGACACGGGTGGCAATTGACAGTGGCTGTGTAATACGTTTACCCACGTGTACAAGATAACCTTGGTCATTCTTTCCTCTTTGAAAGAAAAATCAAGCATATTTCAAGTGTTTGCATTCTGTATTTTCTCTTTTTTTCTCATTGAAATGCTACAGTGAATCTCCCTGAATATTAAGAAAAAAAAATTTAAAATGTTACTAACTGTATTCACAGCACCATTATCTATATACAGGACAAAAGAATTAAAATAAGGACATAGAAGAACAATTTTTCATATAGTATAATGGAAACAATTTCAGATAAGCTAACATATATTTGCCCACATCTGTGGTTCCAAGAATCCTACCGATTGCCCAAAGTATTAAAAAAAAACCCCAAAACCCAACAACAACAAAAAAAATCACCACCACCACCCCCATGTTAATTGTTAACTACTTTGTAACCAGACTTTTACTTCTGACTGCCTTATTGATTACAGGATATATTAGTAAAAGCAGACTAAAATTCAAAGGGTTTGGCTTTGGCTGGTTTATTATAGTTGTTCTGTGTTTGTAAACAGACAATCTGTAAAGTCTGATTATTTGTATTACAGATGTTCTGCAGCTGCCTTGGATTTAAATCCATGCAACTCTTAGAATGTGCAGTGAGTTACTTGTTGAAGTTGAAGTTCTCTTACTGTATCGGTGAAATACATATTGTCATGTCAGTTTTTGCCAGGAGTTTCTCATCGCCAATGGAATTATTATTTTTTTCAGTATTTCAATAAATATTGATATGCCTATGCTGATTACTTTGTAATTGTCTTTATAATAGCCTCATTCCACTGAAATGAAGCACCAGTCAAAAATCAGCTACTCAGAAGAGTAAAATGCAGGAGAAATAAGAACACCAAAGAGAATCTGATGCAGAGCAGAAGACAAAAACGCGGAGAGCTGCACCTTCAAAAGCTTGGGCAGCTATGGTGAAATTGCCTAGGCTGAAGCAAAATAAATACAGCTAAACAGATGAGAAAAGCTGAATCTCGTAATCAAAAGGGAATTTGCCAGTCACTACTTTCAAATTAATACCTTTCCTCTCAGACTGCACACTTAATTTTTGCTTTACATGTTACTCATAAAGGGTTAAGCAGCCAAAGCACCAGAGAGGGAAAACGACAGAACAAAAGAAAATCAGGTAACAGGATCCAGGGAGCTCAGGATAACCTCTCAGCAATGTAAATATGTGGCAGGGCCAGGGGCAAACCCACAGCTTCCAACACAACTGCTAGCAGAGGCTGCCAAGGAGGCAGATGTTACTGCTACTAGAGAAAAATATTTTCCTAAAGTTGCCCTCTGGCTCATCTGGTTGCCATTTGGAGAGCAGGAGGTAAGGTGGTCCAAGAGAGCTTGTCAGCAGTACCCTACGTTTCAGAGAGGAGCCCACTGCTTCCCACCGGTCTGGTAGCTGAGAAGGGGCTGAGCTCTGAGGTGCCAAATGTGAATGCTTCAAGGGGAAAAAACAGGGCTATAATTAGTTATTTACAAATCCACGCTTGAATGAAACAAAGCTGGTTCAGTGTTGCAATAAAAACAGAGTAAAACAAACAAGATTAAGTGACTTACAAGTGAGGAAGGGTTATTTTAACTTTTAGGAATTGTAACTGAAAGCCGTGATTGTGCGTAAGACCCAGGGTTGATGTATTTTAGATAGTTTTCCTTATAAGAGATAGATTTTTGGGTGATATATTTAGTATATACACTACACACTCAAATTATGAGGGGATTTATTTTTAACTGAGTTTGGTTCTGGAACAATCTGCTCCATGTTTTTATTGGAAACATGGAAAGAGCAAGTTCCATGTAACACAGGTCAAGTCAGTACAATAGCGATCTTGACAATTTCCTGGAATACTGAGTAACATATTTTATTAACCCCTAATTTAAAGCCCACAATCTAGATCCATCACAAAAGTTCTAACAATATTTCTACCTCCTCCAATATAGCTGCTGCTGTTTTCCAGGGAATTCTAGATAGGGGCATCTGCTGGAATTTGGAATGGCAGAGAAAGAGCATTAAACTAACAGCAAGACGAGAAAATTACAGATAAACCTTTAAGGGCATCAGATCCTAGAGCTATATAACCCTGCAATGGTGGCATGAGCCCAAATACTTCTGTGCCAGTCCAGCAATTTCAATTGCACATGTGCCTATAGAGAAAAGATTCATTTTCTAAGGGCAATTTGCCAACAATTTGAAAAAACTTTGCTAAACAATAGACGTCCGTGGACCCAAGCTGAAGAAAGCAACACCAGAAGTTACTTGATAGATACAGTCTGGTCCAGCCCACATCAGCGGGACAAGACACATTTTCCCTTCACCAAACATACTTTCCAAACCTCTTACTTTCGCTTCTCTGCAGAACAAAGCCCTCTGCAATTTATTGACAGTCTTGAAGTCTGGCATGCAAGCTTGGAGTTGCAATACTAGCTGAGTTTTCACCATTACCCCAAGAGGGTCCTGACCCCTATTTCCTATTCACTGTAACTTCCTTTAGTCCTAGATTAACTATCAGGCTTATGGCGGTTTCTGCTATGTATGTCCTGCGCACACCTGAGTGGATAATTCAGACGCAAGGTAAAGCAAGGTAGTGGAATGCAGACTCCCGATGCCGTCTGTGTTCATGGTGGCTCGGTTGTGGTGCCCTGCTCAGACCCCTGGTGCCCTGCCTCGGTAAGGACTACAGGTTTTAACATTAATTATAACAAAACACAGGATGAAACAAAGAACAGAAAAGCCTAGCACTGGAGTCACCATTTTGTCCGTTCACATCTTGCCTTTCTTATGCTTCAGGATCAGTAAATTCCCTGTAACAGGGTGACATGACTCTCAGTTTGAGAAGCAGGGCGTTAGGATGCTTCCAGTAACACCAGTTGCTTATTGTGCTGCTGCAAATCAAAACCTTCACAGAGCAAGAGCCTCCCTGTGTGGCAGTTGTGTCAATCACCCTGCAACTGCTGCTGCTGAATGTTTGCAGGATACTACCAATCCAGGCTGTCAGTTGTGATTATGTAGTAAAACAGGGATGCTGTACCAGAGGGAATAAAGTGTGTTTGCGGGAAAGACCCCAAACAAGCCACTGTTTGTACAACAGAAACTGCTGAGGGCCATTCCGTAGCTGCTGGCATGCCTACAGACACATGCACACACACCCACGTGCCATCCATGGGAATTCCTAAAGCACATTTGAACATCCAGTGCTTCTGTTCCTCTGCAGAACGTTTCAGGAGGCACTGCTCCCAGGGGCACAGCGAGCTGCAGTCACCGCACGGCTCAGCTCCTGGCCGCAGCGCTGTCCTCCTGCTCCCCACGCAGAAGAGAGCTGGTGCAGAACAGAGGAGCGAGGCAGGCGCTTGGAACCCTGCTGTGGGGGCTACACCGCACCGCAGCTCTCCTGCTCCTCACAACTTGAACCTAACCTCCATGTGCCAAAGAAGGGAAGTTCTTCAAAGTGCTCTGCTGCCCAGAGCCCAGCAGCATGTCACAGCTGTATGGTAGGAGGTCTGTGGGGCTGCCTGCCTTTGAATTCCGTAGTAAGAAATAGGGACTGGTGTAAATGTCTATTGTGACCAGTCCACAAATACAGCAGAAGGTGAAAGAGATAACAGGGGAGGAATAGCTCCAAAAGAAAAATAAAATAAAAAGGAAGTGCATGGACGTGGAGCAGACACAAGAATATTTATGTTTAATAAATATTTCATCTTGATTCACTTTTAATCTGAAGGGGAAAAATAAATAAAATATGCTGGATTATTGTCATTGCTTTAATATTGTATTAATAAGGCCTGAATAAGTTATCATTTATGTATTTCAGCGACCTGCCACGGTAAGTGATATCAGTTTTAATTTCCATTTAATAAACATAGTTTGGTTTTACAATGTGTATAAATTTCAGATAAAAAACACAGCATGGAATAATTGATTGAATGTGTTTAATCAATTCATTCAACTCATGCTGTGAAACGGAAGCTTATTACTGGAGTATGTTTTTACTTAAAATCAAACACTATAGCTGCCTCACAAACTAAGTCAAATTGTTTTTTCACCTAGCAAATTCAGTTGAAATATTCTATCGCAATACCCCACTCTGCCTAAGACGACCTTCCCACGAGTCCCCCAGCAGCTGGATTTGCAGCGGCGACCTCCCCGCAGGTCCCGCACGCCTCCACGTGCAAAACCTCAGGCGCTGGCCCGAGGAGGGGGTGCTGGGGTGCGTCTCCCTGCTTTGGTTTCCTTCTTTATGCCCATCTTCCCCCTCTGCTCACTTACACTGCTGAAAACCCAGCCGGCCCTCCCCACTCCCTCCTAGTGACAGCCCTCGTTCTTCACATGAGCCTTTTGCTGCCTTTCCACTCCTTCCCCTCCACCCCAGTCCGTGTCACGCCGTCCTGCTTTAATTGCCCTTTTCACTGTATCACAAACAAAACTTGCAAGCCAACTTTACCCAACGCATCAAGGTTTTCAGGAGAGTTACCTATATGGTGGGGAGGGGGAAAGGTCAAGGACACTGTACTGTCTACACGTTTGGAAGCAGCAAAGCGACCACAGATGTCAAAACAGGAAAGTGGCTGTGGGACGCAGCCAGGCCCGGCTGAAGAAACCCCAGCCAAAAGCCAGGTAAGGTCACCAGTCAGTCCGCTGTGTCTTGGCTTACAATGACCAGCTCTACAGACCCAAATAATCAACAATTCTTACCAAACATTGTTTTCAGAGGGAAAATAGGAAACGTCCAAGAATTTTAGTTCAAGAATGACATATAATTATTAATAGTAAAATCTAAACAGAGGAGTGCATCAGGGCTAGGATGAAATTATTTTGAGACAGACCTTTTTGCTCCAAGAACATGCTTAACAATATTTAACACAACCAAGAAAACAGCCTTTGCCAAAAAAATAAAGGCAACTATCCCCTCCCCACCCCCCTTTGTTTTTTTATATATCAAACTTTGACACAACTTTACCCTCTGGGCATCCTGCAGGGAAAAAAATGAAAACTAAACAGAAACCCCACAGTACTTCCTGGGGTGACAGATTTAAGACACCTTTCCTTGTTGTGAGAAAAACTGGCTGGTACCTCACCTGGTGCGCCAAGGCCCTGAGGATGTCTTGTGTAGCAGCATCAACAGCATCCTGGTTAAGCATCAACAGCGTCCCAGTGATGTTTGGTTCTGGATGGAGCAACAGGTCCAAGGCGGCGACAGGGGCATTCACTGCAAGTGAGCGCAGCACAGCCTGCCCGCCCTGTATGCAACGGTACAGCACCATCAGGCACCAGGTGTGCCAGCCTGCGAACAGACAGAGGAGGTATATTTAGTGACGTTACCTGATGCTCTAGAACTAAATTCCCCCTTTTATATACTTGGAAGTAATTAATAATGAAGAATTGTTGTCCATCTATTGCGTGCGGGAGCTGTGAAGAAATAGCAGCATTTTAATAAAAGATATTTTCAAATATTTAGACTATAATTGATTTATTAAAGGATCACTGTACTGATGTTATAAGCTTCACCCCAATTTACCCCTCACCTAATTTGTTAAATTTGCACTTTGGCACTGTTTGGAGGTTGATTTCATGTGAACAGCTACACGCAGAAATGATATACATAGCACAAGGGGGGGAAAAAAAGCTCCAGAAAGGAAGCGATCACTTTAGGGTGATCAAATTCAGGCCAAGGACACTAGAAAAACCCTTTTTTCTTCCTGGTAGTTACTTTGCAATTGTTCTGCTTTGTTTTAATGCCTTCTCATGAAAGCCCTAACTAACACAATACAAACTAACATAGTCAGGAGGAAAATAATTTGTTTGCAGCTTAAACAATTATTTTAGAAAAACGTGCATGTAGAGACATACTCAATGTGTTCCAGAAGGTAGATAGAAAAGCAAAATTTCTTGCCACACTTTTTCCTTTTTAAGAAAAAGAAAAGAAAAAAACCCTGTTGTTTCAATAGGTCTGTTAGTTCAGAGGTATTTGAGGCTCAAGTCTGTAGTACTGCTTGTATGAGAGCTGGTTCCTAAAGATCCACAGCAGACAACGCAGGAATCTTGAATTCTTTTCAGGCACAAACTCCTCTGTAATCCCGGAAAATCCCCAGGATGCGCTGCCTTGATCTTCCCACCTGTAGCACACAGCCAAGGCTGATCTACATCCTGTGCTGTTCCAGAAACATGATTGTTTGTCACAGTGACATTTAAAACCTTTAACAAACACAAGAAATAGTTGATAACTGCCACCAGAACATGAGGTGTTCCTGGTGTATCCACCCTGGAGGCAGACTGGCTGCCTGGAGATCCCCCAGGCTGCTCCAGAGGGGCAGCACCGAGGGGTTGGATGTACCAGGCAGAAGGCAGCTTTCCCGTACGTCTCCTGGCATTCACAAGTAGAACTTGGCTTTGGGGGTGGTGTTTTATTGACAGACTCCCTCTGTCCCAGGGTGCTACAGAAGGAAAGAGAAAGAACCAAAGAATGTGGCGAGCTGTCCTAGGAGGAAACACAAATGAGGACAAATTCCCTCCTCTCGTTTCAAATGATTTTTCTTCAAGTTATTCGATGTCGTTTCAATCAAATGTAAGCAGAGATTTCAACATGTTTCTTCTGAGAGTATTAGCCTCTTTAACAACTCCTTTGGTCTCTCCCTCCCCTCTGATTTCCCCAAATGCCAAGTGGTCCTCCCTTAGTTCCACTCTTTAATTGTTCTTTCAGCCTTTTGTAGTATTATTGTTACCCTGATTGTGTTGGTGCTGCTTTCCAAACATAGATGAGTAACAGTTCCTGCCCTTAAGAGTGTATTTTTGAAATAAACCTTCCAAAATCTCCACCCAAGACAAAACACACCAATTACAGCTGCAACAGTCTTCAAAGGTTTTTCAAACTCTCTGAATTCTTATCTCTGATGTGAAGCCAAACACACACCTTTTACTAACGTAAAACTAAGTGATGCCTTTCCCAAAAAACTAACCTTGCATTACTAAACTGTTCTTAAGGATCTGAACTTCCCCAGAAACAAAAATCTTGAGTTTTAGACCTTTGCCATGCCTTATCCCCATAGGCACCATATACCTCGGAAAGTACAAAAGGATCCCTGCGCCCCAGCCTGGGCTGGTTTACCAGCAGCATTTATTACATGGCACGTGTATGATGGGCACAACCAACCAGGCATTGCTGACGGAAAGCTGAGCTGTGAAAAGGTAGTTAGCAGTTTAGCAGTTAGAATGGAAAGTTAAAAGGCAAGGCTTAATGAGAAGTCATGCAAAACCACAACAGAAATGCGAAGTAATTAATTCCAATTAGAGCAAAGAAAGAAGCTGAAAATTACTCAGGGCAGTCAATTCACTTTATTATACAGAAGTTTATTTCCATAGCACATGCACACAACATAGTTTATTTGGTTCTGTGTCACTCTAATGCACTGCAAAATGTAAACTCCACAAGCTAATCAATCTATGAGTGCATTTTTCTGCAAGACCTAGGAGGGAGAATGATTTCATGGAGTCATTTAAAAAAACAAAAAAACAAAAAAACCCAAAAAACCAAAACAACCCCCCCCTCACACATAAAAAACCACACACCCCACCCCCCAAAAAAAGACATTAAAAAAAACCCTCCAACAAAATAAAAGCAGTCCAGGTATAACTGCATTTAAGAGAACAATCACCTTTGAATATAAAATTTAGCAGTTAGTTTAGGAATGGGTCTTGTTCTGTATTTGCTTTTGAAGTTCTGAGCATAGAGATGTGCTTGGTGATATCAACGCACTGTAAAACATACCTCTTGAGCACACTGATCGTTGATTATTATCAGTAGGTTGGTGGGCACAGATTCTCCTGACTTGTTTTGCTACTGTGTAATTTCTTCCAAGCTACACTGAAAAAAAACACTTACTTGAGTCATGGGAGAACATTTTCACAGCCCTTGGTGCACAGAAAGTTTTACTGCTGAGCTTTCAGAGGCACTTAGCTCACCAGGCGGATACTCAGTCTATTGGGTCGCTGAACTGTAATAAAAGACATCATTAAGTGAAATATTTGATAGAGGTACTTGGCTCATTGGGTCAGTGGTTATAGTTATAAGGAACTCTTTGTGAAGCTAATAGAGAAAAAAATGCTCTTTTGATTTCCAAGACCAGCCTCTCTTTTTGAAGGGGGATACATAGCAGTTTCTAGTAATACACATAATAACTTAAGACATTTTCAGGAAGACCACACACTGCCACTGTCAGAGCTGCAACAATGCTTAGGTCGCTGGCATGTACAACCAGACCAACGTCAATAAATTTATGTTACAAAACTTGCCAGGATCCCACATTGTACTGTTATGATGAAATTGCTGAGAGTATCACTGATATTTAAGAATTCACCCTCCAAATCCACTGCAGCCAGACAAATCCATTGAAACATCCCAGTTAACACAATTTCTTTCCAAAAGCATGACAATATCCCCCCCTATAAATTACCAGAAGCTTCTGTTTCTCACTCTTCCTCTAACCTCTAACAAGCAGAGCATGGCACAGCAAAGGTTTCAGAAACATTAAGCCTGTGAAGCCAGAGTGAAAGGTAATGGATTGTTTAACAATATTCGGGCAAATGTGTTGTCAATGTAGTAGCTAAATCCAGCTGCAGGAGAAGAGACAGGGTCCTGCAACACAACTTCTACCTTTCCATGGAGAAAGGAGACTGATCTGGAAATAAATCCCTAAGAAAATTCAGCTTTGGGCCTCCTAGTTCAAGGACAGGTAAGAACGAGTCTCCTTTCTTCTCTGCTGCTGCCAAGGATTTCCTGATGAACTACGTTGTAGATGGTGGAGTAAACTCCAGAACTGTGGGGAGGGTCCCCACGTGCTTCACATCCATGGCTCCTCGGAGAGGAATCTCAGTTTCAGAGGGACACTTGACATTTCAGATACAGCCAGGTGGACTGGATCAGCTTGTGACTGGTGGCATATAATTTAGTAAAAGGTAAAACAACAGAGCAGAGCTCTTACAGCTCAATTATTTTTATTATTTTTTCTTCAAAATCATGAATTTCAAACATTGAGTGTGCTCACACTTCAGCTCTAGCTAATGCAGCACGTAGTAAGTACGTTAAACGTGAAGAAGCAACATGCAATGCCAAACTATTTCCATGCGTTTTTCTATCACCTCCCCTTAGCAGTGAATATTTTTGTGTTTGGAGAGGCTGAAATACAGCACATCTACAACTGGGAGGTACTGCTGTCTAATAATATCACTGGTACAATCTCTATGATAGTTTTTAAAAAATAAATCCAATTTCATCCATTGTGCGGGAAGCTGTATGTTTATTGCTAGCATGACAAAGCCCTGACCTGGCTAAGTGCCTAGTTTAATGCTTGATAAAGGAATAGCAAGCAAGAGACAGCACTGCTCTCGTACTTCCCTACCACTGCCCATGCGAAACAGTTCAGTTGCTTCACTGCCTCTCAGTTTTCCAGGCTCTGCTACTTTCATTCTTATGCCACCTCCTGCCTTAATTTCAACCATTAAAACACAAATAATAACCACAAAAAAAAAAATCCCACAGTTTTCTGAGAATCCATTTACCCATCTGCTCCAAGTCTGGTGGCATGTCACTAAACCATCATTAAAATAATTGCTTCTAACAGCAGGTTATAAATGACACTCAATCGAAGAATACAGCTACTTGTATATTGGAGGAATACAAGCATTGTTTCTTAAACAATTCATTTGCTACTTATGATATGTAAATTCTGTAAATAATGCAAATTTAAGGGGATGAATCCACCTAGGATATTTTAATCAGCACATTTCTGCAAGAAGGGGATTGTGGTTCTACTGCTGATCTCATCCTGCTCTATCACCAAGCACAAATGGGTTTCACAGCCCTTTCTTACACAGCCATCCCAAAAGAAACAGGATCAGATGGTAGAATCAAACTTCTATTATCATAGAATGGTTTGGGTCAGAAGGGACCTTTAAAGCAGGTCTAAGGCATCACTGATGAGATGTCAAGTTCCCACATCACACAGGCAGCCCTCTTGGTCCCAGAGGTAGTCACTTGATACCAGCCAACCTCAAGCTCTGCAAGAGCAATGACAGACATGCAGCAGCAGCAGCAGGTCCCCAAGCACGGGGAGACCAGCAAGGCAACATCTGTTAGGTCTAGGGACTGATTCTTGTGACAAAATATGCCAAACTGTTGAATTACCTGTGAACTTATCACAGCCACCCACCGCTGCTACACTACTCGAGTTGTCATCTGTCCTGGTTTCAGCTGGGATAGAGTTAATTTTTTTCTTATTAGCTGGCACAATGCTGTGTTTTGAATTTAGTGTGAGAATAATGTTGATGTCACACTGATGTAGTTGCTGCTAAGTAGTCCTTACCCTAAACCAAGGACTTTCCACGTTTTCCATGCTCTGCCAGTGAGCAGACACATACGAAGCTGGGCGGAAGAATGGTCAGGACAGCTGATCCAAACTACCCGAAGGGATATCCCATGCCATAGAATATCGTGCTCAGTATATAAACCGGGGGCAGTTGGCCAGGGGCTCTGGTCACTGCTGGAGAACGGGCTGGGCATCGGTCAGTGAGTGGTGAGCAGCTGTGTTGTGCATCACTTGGGGTTCCCCCCGGCCCCTTTGGGTTTTAGTCCTCTCTGTCTCCATTTCCTTACAATTATTGTATTGTTATTGTATTTTATTTCCATTATTAAATTGTTTTTATCTCAGCCCATGAGCTGTACCTTTTTCCCTGATTCTCCTCCCCATCCTGCTGTGGGAGTGGTGGGGAACAAGCAAGCAGCTGTGTGGTACTCAGTTGTAGGCTGAGGTTAAACCATGACACCATCAAAGCCAACAAGACACACAGAAGCCATTGTGACTGAAGAAACCATTGGAAAAAGTCTGGGTCTTGCTTGTTTGGTGTGGTTTTTCTCTCACTTCTGTATCAGTAACAGTGTGACAAACCTAGCCGCAAAAACCTCTCCCAGGACAGTCACCCAATGAAACACTCCCCCAGTATTGCAGAGGTTAGCAGAAAACACCTATTATTTCCCAGACTAAATACAAACAAGCCTGTGTTTCTGCTACTAAGAAACGTAACTGTAAATTCCCTTTCTGCCTGAGGGAGGAGGGCGTGAGGCCCGTGTACCGGCCAGAGCTCAGCCCTAGTCCTGATGCTGGAGCACATCACTGGCATCCCAATTTCAAAATACCAGAGGAGCGGTGGATGAAAAAAGTATATCTTAATATAACTTTCCTCATCATATTTGTTTCCAGAAGAATTGCCTCTCACAACCAGCTTCCCAAGATTTTCTTCAAGCTCTCCATCTAGGCTTTCACAAATAAGACAAAAATGTTACATAAAGCCAAGGTCATACCAGCACTGCTAAAGGACACCAACATGACTCCAGATATCAGCTTTCATGCTGGAAAACACTGTTCCATTGGCATGAAAAGGATGTAAACCTATACACACAGATCTGTTTTAATATCCCAGGTTGGTAATGCCAACTATAACTGCTTCTTATTATGAGAGATGCCTGGAATACCCACTGACATCATAATTTTCAGTAATTATAAGCAACAGTAGTGACAGAATCAGCAGAACTTAACCATGGCAATAACTATTACAGAGATTATAAAACATAATTAATTAATTAAAAAAAAAAAAAAAAAAAGCCAAACCAAAAAGTAGTCTGTTAAGCACTGCGAATGCATCACAGCACAGGCTCTGCCAAGTCCAGTTCATGCACCAGTGTCTTCCACAGGTTGTGGCTGGGGCTGCTGCAGGTGCCATCTCAGCTGTGCACAGCCAGGGGAACTGTCCTGTAGTAGGAATCTTCCACATAGGTTGGGTCAACATTTCTGCAGTGACTGTGCAGTAAATAGTGAAGACTTTCTGAAAATTAAGCACTCGGTATGGTCTTAAGTCTGGGTGCTTGAGGATTTTCTTGTCTGGTTGGGCTTCTTGAACGGCAGGAAGGAGGATGGGGACCATTGGGGGGAGGAAGTTTGAGCATTCTCCATCTCCTCCCCACTTACACTAACAATGTCATTGCCATCTAGTGGTCAAGGTACTGTGATGGGGAAAAGGTGAGTAAAGTTATGCAGATACTGTTTGGAGTGAAAGCTGAGAAATGCAACTTTTTATACTGGCTACTTTATGCCTCTCCTCATAAAGAACAAAAGAGCAATTTATACTGGCAAGGTTGTTTTTCAGTACCTGGAAATATTCCTGAACTTCCTTCTCAATGGGTTCAGCAAAGAACGGTACTTATGTCTGCCTCTGCATCCTCCTGTTTCTAAACATGGTAGGGGAGAAAAAAAAATCCATAATGAGCAAACCTTACTCGCAGCTCTATAAATTACGAAAAAGAGATTCATTATATTAAACACAAATGTTTAAATTTAGTAAATATGTGCCATTGCAAGACCAGTGCATTTGTGATCTGGATTTCAACAAAATTAGGCAATAAATTAGTCCATTCAAGGGCATACACACAGTCAATAGCATCCATAACATCTACTACATTACAGTGTATTTAAAGAAGTCAAGAAATAGGAATTTTATAAGGATAAACACACACTTAATATCTAAAGTCTTTTTGTTAAAAAACAAGGAGATGGGTATTTAACATCATCATCATCATGCATATTTAACATGTTTTGTAATACCTTTTGTTGAAGTTTCATATCCAGTTCAGAGTGAGGGGGATTTTTCAGTTTCCTTCAGAATGCTTCTCCAAAGGGTATCCACAACTGGATATGTCCAGAAATGTCATAAAAACTAACTTGATGAAAGACAGTCACTGCTTACTAGAATACATACTACTTGCTTTTCTGAAACTACAAATGGTTGACATACACAACAAAAAAAATAACAAATAAAAGGCAAGGCAAAAGAACTTTTCTGTCTGCATAAAACATGTTCAATCTAGTTTTTCCAGAAAATGTGATAGCAAATTGCAAGGTGTAAGGCAAATTGCAAAAAGTACCTGGAAAAAAAATTCATGTCAAGACATTTTAGAATAATGCTGAAGTTTTTAATGTATTATATAGCACATAATGTGTTACTTTTTGAAAGGGAATGAAAAAACTTGCCATTGGTTCCAATAAAGACAGTTTCTTCTCCCCTCCCCATATTGTCTGTACAATCAGACAGAGATTTTGCAAGCACACAGCTCTGACCTCGGTTTTGGTCCCACCCAGCTCAAGTCTCTCTTCAGAAGCCCCTGCTTCTAAGATCTTCCTAACTTGTTCTCGCATTTAGAGGATTTTTTTAAGTTTCACTGTAGTTTTATGTATGGAAACATTACTTCATACACACAGATGCTTGTGTGCAAACCCAACCAATTGGTAATGTTTTGGGTAATGCATCATAAGAGCAATGGCACCTTAACGATGTATTACATTAATACATCATCAAAGCTATGACACTCTTATGATATATTAGTTTAATGCATCATAGCAGTGCCGTATCTTGGACAATGTATTACTCCAAAACATAGCAACAGCCAGAAAACTCTCAATATAAGTTTTGTGGTTTTTTCAACTTATTTACATCATATGAGTTTACAGTTTGGTTGGTTGGTTGTGGGGTTTTTTAATTTCTCAGAAATTACAGTGTTCACTAGGGACAGAAGACTGTAGTTACCTACTGATAAGTGCCAATATTCCTAAGAAGCTATTTCACAGTCCACTATCTAATACACCCTCATCCACAGAGTGGATTACCGTACCGGGTACACGTAGCTGGGGAGGAGGGGAGCACTGGTGCATGCCTGCTTTCTGCCCTGAGCCCCCATGCACGGTGTGAGGAGATGGGGAACCAACCACCCACTCTGCAGTCACACCAAAATGCTGCACACAACCAGCTCCTCCTTAAAAAGGCCAGCAAAGGCTCCATAAAATTAAGAGTTTCTTAAAGACAAACTTCCTCAAAAAGAGTTGCAGGAGAAAAGGTGAAATTTATTTCAAAAAAATTCCCTACTTTTAAACACTCTGCTCACATTTGCAGTGACGTATCAAAACCCCCACCAAAACAGTGAGATACGTACTCATCAGATTACTCACGCACCCTGCACTACCCACCCAACTCTCTCCTCTGCTGGTAATTTACGGAGAAACTTAACGAAATAAAAATTTAATCTTTTAGTTATTCATTTCATGACAGCAACATAGAGCACAGACCACTCTAGTGAGCTATACATTAAGTTACTAACAGAGATTATTTGTGGGAACATAGGAGGGAAAAACTGTCTCAAAAAGAGAGTCAGTGCAGAAGGCAGTAACACCAATCACCTGGCTATACAGGCAACGTTTGTACAGATAAATCCCTCTTTAATGTCTCTGATGTAAAAGAACTGCAATCCACTGTTCACACACGCTATGTAGGTCTCCTCCAGATGTTTTCTTGCATGATTGGCAAAACCACACCAAAACCAGTCTGACCAATGAGTCTATATGTCTACAAAGTAAATCAGGTTATGTAGGCATGCGTGGTTTGGGAAGGGATGTTTTACAGAAGTTCAGAGGTCAAAACCAGAATACATGCTGGCACATAACAGAAGAAAAAGTACAAAAGTTAAAACAAAGGACTTGCAGCAAAATAAAGACAGAAAGTAGAAAACAAAACTATCATCTGCAAACAAACAGGTAAGGAAAAAAAAAGCCAGAAAGAAAAGAAAACCAGAATCTTCACAGATAAAAATAAATGGAAGGAAAATGAGAAGTGTCTTCCTCAAAAATCTTTCAGAAAAACTAAACCCAAACAACAACAATGGCAAATTTCAGAACCGTGGCTCTCTGCCGCTGTCACTCCTCTAGCACAAGCAAAAGCAGAAACCAGAGCATGGATAGGGAGCTCTTCGAAGCGTTACTAATGGTGCTCGTTGTATCTGAAGCTCCCTCTTTCAGACAAGGTCTTAGAAGCTTTCAGGTATTTTGATATTTGCTTGCCTCTAATTTTAAGGGACAAACAAATCCTTTTTTTATTCCCTCTCTCCTGATGGGCCTTGCAAGGCATCGGGACTGTCACAGGACAGCGCAGCAGGAGCTCAAGAGCACTTGGCTCCCAGGCTCACAGACTGGTGGCAGAAGGGAATTCCACATGGGCTGCATGAGGAAAGGTGCCCATCACTCCACCGACTAGTGCCCCACACCCTGACAAAAAACTGACCATTCAAATTACATGATAAAAGGGAAATAAAAATGAATGAAAGCCACTTGGTTGTTCTTTGGGACTGCAGATCCTGACATACAAGGATGAAAATTTAAAAGCTTATTTTGTGGCTACAATGTAAATCTTTCGTCCTATTATTTATTCATAAATCATTCATTAATTTCTCTTCAAGCACAATCATTGCAGAAAACAATAGTAATGCATACGAAGCCTTCAGCTGCATCCCCTTTCCTCAGCCGCAGGCTCGCTGGGCTCCTCCTTCTCTGGCGCCAGAGGGGTTTGCTTGGATACACGCCCCCTGCCCTCACAGAGCTGCCCATCTCCTACGGGCACAGCTCTTCCCAGACAGACGACAAGAACACGTTTCATTTTAAAGCACTTGGCTGAAGTTCCCATGAGCCTCCCCAGGGCTGAGCCAAGCCCCCTCCTCAGAAGCCTTCCCCACACCCACTCAACACTGCGGCATGTCCAAGGCAACACGTTTCTCCCACCAGAGAAGGCATGGCCGATTTCTACATACATACTGCTCCCCAGAAACTCCAGGCTCTTTTTGCGTTCCTCCATGCTCCTGCAGCTTCTGCTGCTGAGAGGTGGCTGTGTTTGGTGCACAGGTCACTGCCACCTGGAAGCTCCCTCTGGACCTTCCCACTACCTGTGTGGTGGGTGCTGGTGGTGCGGCATCGCTCGCAGCCTCTTGGGGTGACTCTGTCCCTGCTTAGGGCAGTGGAAGTTACACTGGACCATGAAGCTGCTGTGAAAATGTAAGAGCCCAACACTGCCAGTGTTGGAAGTCCTCAGCACGGCGGCTCCTGGAGTGCCTCCACCTTCCGACAGTCTTGTGGAAGTCAGCAGCATGTGCTGGCATCAGGGGCCACCTCCGTGGGCAGGTGAGCAGACCCGAGACAACACTAGGGGAACAAGAAGTGCCGAGGAGGGAGGGGGAAAGCGAGACGGACAAGGCATGGAGGGCAGAGAAGACAAACACAAGACAGGGAGATAACGCAGAGGCCTCTGCCAGAAATCAGTGCTTAGACTTCCCTGGGGGTTTGGAGGTAACTGCATCCCCAGTTCAGAGCTCATCCCTATAACAAAGTCCATTTATACTTAAATAAGCCAATTTTATGAATGTCAACTTGTTTTTTTCTGGTCTTATCTCTCAAGATTCCCTACATTGATATTTTCCACTGGTCTAACATAAGCTCTGAAAGATGCTGGTTTTCCCTGCCTAACGCATCAACTATTTCTGAAGAAAAAACACATTTCTTATTGTTTACATGCAGGATAAAGTATGTCATTACTAAGCTGCAGTTAAGTTACTCTCTATTAAATTACACTTGTACACATTGTAATAATTTATAGGCAATGCAAGTCTGGATTCAATTTTTATTTCCCTTCATTTGAATACATTAATATTCTTCTATTTCTTTGGTACACAGCATTCTGTTTTCCCACAGTGCTGAATCCTTCAGAAGCATAAAACATAAGTAGTCACATTACTGGAGGGGGGATAAATGCTACTCATACACATTCAAAAATCACAAGTCTTTGCAGAGAAAGAAAAAAATAACACAGTTTAGCAGAGTAAGAGATTCATAAGAAAATGTAGCCAAGAAAACAAAAAGAGGTGCTCAACTTTCAAAGGGTGGGAAAGGCCTCATAAAAATAACTTTGCTTATGTATAAAATCAACTGCCATATAGCAGACCTGAAAAAAAAATGGTTCTTCGCATGTAGAGAGTCCCTTTCCTCGTAGGTCCCAACAGTATTTCACCTAGGTGAATCCCCCCTTCATGGACACGGGGAGAGGGGAAACAAAACCTATCCAGCCCGAGTGGCTTTGGTGAAAGCTACTGAGTAGTTCTGGGAGTGCAGAACAAGAACGGAAAATAAACTGGACTGGTTTCATCTCCTACCTTGTGCAGTATCCAACATGCACCGCAGGGCCAGGTCATCCACAGGACCCTGCCCTTCCAGCTACAGCTGAAGGCAGAGCTGGAGTGAAGGCAGGAGGCAGCTGCCGAGACCTGCCCTGGCCACCCTGCCGTGGGCGACAGAGCTGTCCTCTGTGCCCCTCCCTGGGGCCCAGCCCCAGCTCAGAAGATGCCTTTTGCCTGGTGAGCCACACTGGCGTGCTGCCACAGCTAAAGCATCACTGTCTCCAAGGTGATGACTTTTGAAACCTGCTAACCAGCTCCAGGTCCTAATCTTTACACAAATACACTTGATCAGAATAAACACTAATGGAAACTCCAACAAGACACGTGTGTGAAGGAAATGTAGAACGCATCAGACGCTGAAGTACTAACAAAGTACAGTGTCTGGGTAGTAACTTACACTGTGCAAAGATCTAGAGCTTGGTGTACATACTGGATAAATTAAAATCATATGAAAACATATTTTAATTATAAGACACTAATTACAAAATATGAGCCCCTAAACCACTGCTGGACTGCCTTTCTGAAAGTACAGACAGGAAAGGTTATAGAGCAAATAAACACTTCACTTGAAGAACTATAACTCAAAACAGAATTCTCCCACTTAAAAATGTTGTACAATCTACAGAACCCACAAATCTAATAAGTGAACAGGAGGATTTCAATTTAGTTTTTAGAATAAAAGATGATTTACAAAGAAAACCTAAACATTAACCCAAGCACAGAAATAAGTTGTGCACACCAAGGGTGAGTGCAGAAATAACCTTTGGAGAAGAGGGAATTTATAGCTCCTGCAGAATCCTCTCTCCAGTTTTGGGTTTGTACTTGACATTTTGAGTGCATCACTTTGGGACATAGCCATTGCACTGAGGCAGCGCATAAAGCAAATAGAGAATTGCCTGGGTTTTTATCTATAGGACAGCAATGAAGATGGTAATAGAGAGGAACCTTTAAAAACTGTGCACCACACCAGAAAATGTGCAATTCTTACTGGTGACCCTCTGGGACATTTCAGTACATTAAGGAATATTCAGGTGTCTTTGGTGTCAACAGCAAACACTGAAGTAGCTAGGGGACTTTATTGGAGCTATAAAGAATGTTTTCCAGAGGGGTTTAGATTTATACACTGAATTCTCCCCTCTCATACTGCTCAACTATCAAGGGAGCACAAAGCTCATTTTTCAGTGTGTTAGATCCATAGGAATGCTGGTATTCTTGGTTATCTTTAATAGGATACTGCTCCATGCCACAAAACCTGTGGCAAAAAACTTCTTAGTGTTCTCAACAAACTGTATTTTGTGATTTTGAATTCAAAAGAAAATTCCACACCTTTTCATGAAGTGATCTACGTAGTACATGTGACACAAAAACATCAGCTAATGACAAGGAGACTTTTACCACATCCTGTATCTGAAACCTG
This sequence comes from Falco rusticolus, assembly GCF_015220075.1. Classification (NCBI taxonomy): domain Eukaryota; kingdom Metazoa; phylum Chordata; class Aves; order Falconiformes; family Falconidae; genus Falco; species Falco rusticolus. The sequence continues at coordinate 35,292,536 of NC_051197.1, forward strand.
AGGATGAGATTAAACGGCACCTTACTTGCATGAAAACCTATTCACAGTGCGTTTGGGAGGAACATAGCACGCACTTCCCTGAAAAACTGTATGGAACCCCCATCTCGCTCAAGGCAAAACTGGAATTTAATGGAATCCTTATGTTAACTCATGGCATTCCTAGCCCTAAGCCCACCGAAAGCAGTATAAGCTTTTTAAGGTGGGAGTGATGTTTTGGGTGGGGTATTTTTGCAAAGAAAATGGTCAAGCTAAAGAGAGGAAAAGGGAATGAATCAGCCCTGGGGTGTTTCAGTGGCAGGGACGAAACCCAGGTTTTGAATCCTTGTGCTGTTCCCTCCATCTGAGCAGAGCTGCACTAAGTTCTGGAGTTCAGTGTAAAGAGCAAAAACCGGCAACTCACCTGCCAGTGCTGGGGAGAGGAGGTACTAGCACGGGAAGAAAGAAGTGCATGCCTCCTGCTGCTGGAAAGGGCAATAAGGACAGCCAGGCACAGACTTCCCAGGCGCAGCCCCCATTCCCACTGGAGGTCCTCGGGACCCATGACACCATTGCAAGTACGGCGGCACAGCTGAGGAGGGAACCGTGCCTGCCCTAAAGGCAGCCCCTCTTCAGTGGCAACGGCTGCTGTACGTACAGTAAACATCCTGTTCCTCTGCAGCCTGCAAGCTCAGGGAATAAAGTTAAGCCATAAAAAGGTTTTGTTGTTCATGAAAAATTCATGACATGAGGGACAACTCCTCAGACCAACCTGGCCAGTCTTCAGCCCGCAACTCTGGCCTGCAGCCACGAGCGTGGCAGCAGTGATGTGCTGCACCAGGCTTCCCCCACTGGTGGCCAGGGCTCCCAGGCCACCACAGAGGAGGCAACGGGGCCTGGGGACAACCTCTAAGCTCTTGGATGAGCTACCAAGGCTTCCTGTAGAGGTGTTTTCTGTATTGTAACCCCAGAGGACATCTGATTCTGCGTTTTGCCCAGCCAGTTTTTAAATGGCATCTAACTCATACTGCAACCAGCTCAGGGAACTTATTAGACAGCTGTGCCCTGGACTTGGTTGAAAATTGTAGCACAGCTGGAGCCTCACCTGATTTGAATGCATTCATGCAATGTTAGTCAACTATCTCAGGGAAAATGGCAAAACCCAAAACTATTTACTCACACGTAAATCTGAGGCTTTTTTTTTCTATTTTTTTGTGGGGGAGTGAATTTTTCTGAGATCTGTTGCCTACTAAAGCAGTTATGTGCAAGTAACCTCTACACAAAAAGAAAGCATACACAAGGAAAGGTACACAACATTATATATCTCATAATCTGAAGTCCAACGTTCAAAATGATTAATCAAAAAGTTTCAAGTCCTTGCTACCCTCCATATAATTCAACGTGTATTTAAATTCTTCTGGTGTCATCTCTCCCCACTAAGTCTTGTTCAGATTGCCACAGGAATTTATTGCAAATTTTGCAGAGCTTTTGACCTGTATCATCTTATTAAACTTTTATGAAAAATCAATGGAGTTCAATCATGTTATGAGCTGTTCTTCACACACGTCAGTGGCAAATGGAGAGGTCTATTTATCCCAAAGCCTAGAGTGAAGATGCTGAATTGGATACAAGTCTTTGATCATATGTCCATGGTGCTGATGAACCTAAAGATTTAAGAAAATAAAAGATATGCAAATTTGGAGAAAAATATGAGACTGAGAATTTGGAATCAACATTTTTGAAGGAGGGTGGGTTACAATTACGTAAATGTAAATTAAGTAATTGCATCAAAAAATATTTCAAATAGACGCCCTAGGGAGCTATGTTTTGATTCAAGGGGGAATAGGCAGCTTGATCACATAATGATGTCAATAGTATTAATTGAAGAAAGAGAAAAGAAGATAGAAGCGTACTTCCTCCTTTTCTTTCTTACTACAGTCATTTTTTTACAGCATGAGCAGGGTAATGAGTTGCTGGTGCCCTTGTCTGGGCCAGTGAACTCCAAGGAATGTGTCTCCCCCGGCACACACTGCAGTTCTAGTTGTGAGCAGGAGTGCTGGATAGTCCAGGTACCTCAGGAAAGACCTAACAGGAGGAGTGAGAGACCTGATACGCTGAGGATACGATGAACACACCCCCCCAGACCACCTGACATCACCTGTGCCTGCCTGGCAAGGGCTGCAAACACCAGCATCTGCAGGGGTGTGAGAAAAATAAATGAATAAATGGATTGCCTCTTAGTATGAACTGTCACACCTTGAATATGGACTGTGGGCTGCAAGGCTGCTGTTGCTGGCGTACTGCTTTTTTACCCATTTTATGAGCACACAAACAGGACGAGCAGTTCAACACCACACTGCAGTTGCAGACACTGAAATAACTAGGAACACAATTCTGCAGAAACTCTCCTGAGGAAGTTTCATTACTCTAAACTCCAGTATATTGAATAACCAATGCACAACACATTAAGCTTTAAGAGAAAAGATAGTGTCTCATTTGTTCTATTTCTCTATTTTTCTTATTGTTTTTTTATTTATTTTTCTTTATTGTTTTGTTTTTAATTTCTGTGAGTAAGCAGTATTGGTATCCTGCTGGCTTCCTGCTAGCCGCAAGAGAAGGAAGGGGAATTTTTGCAGTAATTTAAAAATACACTGGAAGTATGGAAAAGTTAAGAATTCGGGGGGGTGGGGAAGAAAAAAAAAGAAACTAAACCAAGGCAAAGCAAACCAACAAAATTAGCCTTTATCTAATAATCAAAGTAGATGAGAATTCTACAAAGAAGAGGCTGGTAAAACTGGGTCCTTAGTAACAATATGCCTGTGATATTTCAAAGCAAAACTGTGAACATAGCTTGCTTTGTTTGCCTTGGTTTTGTTTTCTTGGATTTTAAAGCAAATTTTTGAGTGGTCTCCAGAAAGCCATCACAAGGTGTACAAAAGTGAGATTACTATTCATATTTCTCAACTAGAGGCATAATTCAATAGTCCATTGCAAATAGAAGAGAAATGTTTTGAAACTGATGACATTCTTTCTGTTTATCATCTTACCAAATCCACAGGCTATTTGTTTTTATGCCAGCCATTTTTTTCCAGGAAAAGGCAGCCAATATGCTTCTTGTAGGCATCTTGCTATAAATAAAAGAAAAAAAAATTAGTGAAAACCATAATAGTAAAACAGACACTATGTTTTAAAATTTTCAGAGACACAAATATATTTCACACAAACTCTTTCACCTCCTAAATAAAGGAAGGCATTAGGCTCAGACTGATATTAGTTACGTTAACTATAACAACTGGAAAAGCTTTTTACATGTGTTATGCATTTAATTAGAGCCTGAGCCCTTTCATGCTACAAGCATACCTTAGCAGAGACTTGCAGGTTTACCCAGCTAGAATGGATGAGGATCAATAGGCCAGCTTCGACCAGTAACAAGTCTGAACCTAAGGAGCTTCATGCACAGCAATGCATTTTTGCTAAATTAATCTGCAGTCTTGTACTTTTTACCTTGGCTGCCTTTGCTGTAGGAAACCGAAGTCACACTACAATATATTGCAAAAAGGAACTAGGACCAGGGCTTAATCTTAACAAATGTTGAGTTCATTTTGTTGCTGTGTCCTCTGAAGGGAATGCTGTTTTGCTGTCTTCAGCCTTGATTACTGTGGGGAAAAGCCCTAAATGGGATATTCTTTTGGCCTGATAGACAAAACATGTGTGTTGATGCATCTCACAATGTGAACATGGTCATCAAGGGAATTGCTGCTTAACCATTCTAAAGTTAACTTGGGTACTGCAGAATGTTTCCATGATCTTACGTGTACTGAAAAGACAATTGAGGAAAAAAGGTTTAAAATGCTATTTTCTGCAATTTACATCAAGTACTTCTATAACGTAAGAAGCACACAATAAATGACGACAAAAATAGAAAATTATGGTCAAACAATACTCACTTTACTCAAGATATAAATACCTTCATCAGCTGTTATCTAACAAAATTTATCAAGACAACAGGGAATGTCTGGAAAGAGACTCTGACCACCCTTTTGACTTCAAATAACATAGAAAATAAACTTGATTGCATTTAATGGTTAGTTTAACATCCATTAAAACCAAATTTCCAAGCCTCAGCTCTGCTCTGTCATTAAATATAATCATCCCTTGGGAGAAAAGGAATTCATTCAGTTGTGTATATGAATGATATTTTCTGTAATGACTTTTCCAAAGCTGACTTGTGGCTCGGGGTGGTTTGTTTGGGTTTTTGGTTTGCATTGAGTTTTCTTTTTGTTGGGGAGGGAGTGAGGGAGTTTTGAATGAAGACAAAGTTCAGAACACAGGTATCAGGTGTGAATCTTTGGTACTTAAGTTTATGTGATGAGTGGCTGAGTCCACCTCAGAGTTGGGACTGGAAAAAACAGGGGCTTCAGACATGTCTCAGTCTTACACAAAATTACAGAAATCATCAAAGTTGCTCAGTTTCAGTCTGTAAAATGAGGGCAACAAGATTTTCCTGCCTTATAGCGGTATCACTATATTATAATCCATTAATCCTTGGCAAGTATTTTAATACCATACAGATAAAAACCATATTCATAAGCAAAGATAGCGCTACCAAGTTTAACAGAGTTATTCACAGGCTAGGAATAAGTGAGCAAAGGAAGAACTTCTTAATTTTCATTATAGATGTTTAGATATTTTTGTCAGTCTTTATCAGTATGTCACAGGTTACATTCTTTTATAGTGTAAAGGGCAAAAGGGACATTAATTTCAAAACTAGGCCAAGTGACCCCAGCTGAAGACCCTGTCCAATCCTGCTCCTACTGAGTATGAGGAAAATAGGACTCCTCCTAATTCTGTCAAATTTGCAGAAAAGCTGCAAAATACTCTTTCTTTTTCCCCTTGCAATTATGCTGGTTGAACTTTTTTTTTTTTTAATACACTTATTCTGCTCATGCCATATATGTTATTTTATGGGAAAGTATACTGTTAGATTAATAAAATCCCTTCCAGCTTCAGTGTGGTGCTTCTTTATGAATCAGTGTAGCATGTGTTAAAGATCTAAGTTCTAATTACTGTAAAGCAACAAGAGATGGAGGGAGGAATATGTAGTTCATTGTCAGTCATTTTATCAAATAGCATCCACATTTAGTTGGAAGTAAGGACTAATTAGCAATCTCCTTCCTCAGTAACTACTCTCCTTTAGCTTTTAAGCCAGGCATGTAGGTAATTAACAGAAACTCTTTGGTACCTATAAGACAGACCATTACATTTAGTAAAACCTTAGCTTTAAAGAAGGGCACGACTTAGCCAATGCCGAGGAACTCTGACAGGGCTAACCTGGATATAATCAAAATTATTTCTCATTGTGCTCCAATTTAAGGGGAAAGGACAAAACACGGTGAACTGTCAAGTTTGCTTAGTTTTCAGTTCACTTCACTGGATGGGGGGATTAAAAAAAAAAAAGACAACTACTTAAGAGCTACACTGCTGAACAACAAAAAAATCATAACAGTCTCTGTCTGTGGAGGAATTTCATAAACATTCCAAGCAAACCACTCTGCTAAAAATGTCCCTTTATAGTGAAATCATGTTTAATTAATCTTATGACAGATGGAAAAATGTACATGTGTAATATACAAAAAGCTTATTTTTAAATGACTAGACCAGGTTTTAATTGCTGATAACCTCAGGTCAGATATACAATAGGCCAGGCCTCAGTGAAGCTGTAAACTTGGCATCAGTTCTCTACATTCAGGCATGGTCTGATCAGATTTTGTTTTGCAGAGGTCATTTAATTAGTAGTATCAGTAACTCTTACTACCTTAACATTATCTTCCTTTAGCTAATTATACCATTTTGCATGTGCGAAGTAAAACAGGAATTAACAAAATTCCAATGGCTTACTTAAATGACAAATAACAAGCCATTTTAAGAAGAAATCTCCTAGGGAGTGCGGAAAAACCTGCAGCTGAAGGCGAGCGAGTCAGGATGTGTAACTCTGCACAGGCATAAACAGGAAACGGAGCAGCTTGCGTTTGGATTGACAATCTGGCTCCAAATGGCTCATCTACAGCGGGCACAATGCTTGACCCCTGTCAAACATGAGAACCATGGTTTTGCAAGAGTTCTCTGTTCCCAGTACCTCTCGGGGCTCCCTTACGTAAAGTAAAATCTTTCTCTCTCATTCTGCATGGTCAAGAAAAGTCTTGCTTTGCAAAATACTTAAAGTTAATGATGTCACCTTTATTGTAAAACATTTCCTTATGCATCTACTTCCTATAGTTTTGGCAATAAACCCCCTGGAATGGTAACATCAGAGATTAATCATTTTTTAATGCAGAAAAATATTCAGTTCTTTTATTGTCATGTTCCAGTATAACATGGGAACTAGCTCAACCTTCTAGAAAAGACGTCTCAAGTGCTACGCCCATCTGTGTCACCAGGGGTTTCACCCTACTTCTTCTATATATTTCATATGTTTCTGATGCACGGACCTTGTAAGAACTAAATACTGTGCAAGCTGGTTATGCAAAAGCTTACCTTGGTGTTTCTAGAGTGTGTGTCCTGCAATCAAAGTGCACCATAATGCCAGGAGACTACCTCCGTGCAGAGCAGTGCCGTACACTTGCTGGGTTCAAGGATTCAGGAGACAGGGAAATGACAGAAAAGCTCAGGACAATAAGGTGAATTATAGATCTTCCATGACAGAGATGTATCAGACCCTTTCCATTACGTTCCACAGATAAAGTTGCCTGTAAGGAGCCATTTCATCTGTGAAAACGATGTGGGCGTTGCAGAACTCAAAGGAAATTACCAGCAGTAACTTTATGCCTAAGGTTATTTGCCAAGCCAAGGGTTTGGTCTTTGTACAGCAGACACAGCACTAAGGAAAGGAGACTTAGCCTTGCAACAAAAAAATAATAGTGAGAAAAGCTTGAAAAACTTGAGCTTGCTCTGGTTCTCTGCAGCATTGGGGGCTGGGGGGGGGGGGGGGGGGGGGGGGCATGGTGCAGAACACCACAAACAGGATTTTCACATCAATAGCCTAAAGTTAAATATTTTATTAAAGCTTAGAATGAAATGGCACTGACTTGAAAAAGTTATGCATACCAAATCTGGACCTGGGAACCTCACGCTCAAAGCTTCTGAAAATAGAAATTGGTCTTGTATGCAATGTAACAATTATCAGCTAGAACACACCAGAAAAATGCACTATTTGCCACATCACCTTCACAACTAATAGAGAAACCAGATATTAAAGTTTAATGTTTATATCTTACACTATGGTCACGTATTGTTGTCTGAAAGGAAAATGGTTTTGTAAAGCATTTCATTTTATTACACGTACCACTGTTTTTTAAGCTTTTAAAAATACCAGAGAAGATTGGAACAGCTTCAGTTGTTCATTCATACATTTACAGAGGCAGTTAAAATCACACTTACAAAAGTAACAGATCACATCATATTTCTCAATACTAAAATAAGTCTTGTAATATTCAAATTCTTGTATTCAACATTGTAATTAACATGCTTGCAGAGAAACAACTATTTGTAAACAAGCAGAAACATTTGTTTATTAGGTATTATAAAATAACCATCCTTTTTAAATATTAATAGCTTATTAAATAAACCTGAATTCAGAATTATAATTTCCCTATCCACTTTGTAAATGCACTAACTTTGAGAATTACAAATCTTCTCCGCGGTATAAAGATCTTAAAAAGAGTAACACTAGCATACTCCAAATAGACCTTCAGAACATGTCCCCAGCAGCCCTGTTTTGATGCTGCAGAGCCCAGTTTATTCAAAACCTCTAAAGTGTGACAGGAGTTCTCTCTCAGAGGACATACGCACATTTTTGTCCATTTTGTGAGAGTTAGTGCTATCACTAACAAGAAGCTAAATGACATATGCTGGGATAAATACAATTGGTATAAACAAATCATGAACATCAGTATTAGATTCTTGCGGTTTAAAAATGTTTTTCAAGCACCCTTTTTTTAATATTGTATTATTTATACCATGGTGACCAGCAACAGCTAGGTCTACAGGGCACAAACGAAAGAAAAAAGCCCTTACCTGAAAAGGCTAATGACCAATTCAATCTTCTCTAAGATCTTAACAACATGATGTTTGCGGGGAGGAGGGAGGGCAGGTTAAGTTTAATCTTAAAATGAATTGAAATAACAGTTCATTTGTGTTTTGGAAACAAATATTCTGCAGATGGATAACAGCTTGCATGTGAACTTTCACTCACATATTTGAAATAATATCTCTCAGTTCTTTAAATCAGTACAATTTAGGGTTTTTTTAGTGCTTCAAGCACTTTTGGGTGTTCTTGCAAGAATGATATACTATTAACCAGAAGCCATGGTTGCAAAACACAGCATTCTTTTGGAAAGGTTTTCTCACTCACAGTCTTCCTAAGAAATTCATTGCAGCTTCAGGAAGAACAATAGACTGAACTAAGCTTGTGTCCCACAAATTAATTTATTTTAACAAGTAGAAGGCAGGGATCTAGACTTTCAGTAAAGCAGACACCAAGAACAAAGGTCAGAAGAAGGAGATGCAAAATGTCCATTTGTCACTTACACTTCTTAATCACTAATAAGACAGCAGTAGATATCTCAGTGTCTTTCAGGGAAGAAAGCAAACTATGGCACCCACAAACATACCCACGGGACAGCCAGCAGGCACTGGTGGCACTCTGCTACCACAGTGAGACAGTCCAGTGCAGCAGCAATCGGCTCAGTGCCCGTGCAGTGCACGCTCAGCGCGTGGGGCGGTGGGAGGTGTTGGAAGGAGGCTACACTGGGGGAAAAGCAAAGGGAAATTAGATGGGACAATCAATTGCAGTATTTGAAAGCATGTGATTAGCATACAATGACCTATTTCCTATTTTTTTTTAAAAAAGGTTCAGTGGCATGTATTTCAGGCATATTCAGAATGTTATTTTAACACATAAGCAACAATAGTTCAGAAATCTCTGATATGAACTGAGGATGGAGCTAAGCACCCCAGCAGTGACACAATATAAACTTCAGCACATGAAATACTGGAAGTTGATGTAAACAGCTTTTAATAGCAGTGAACATTTGTTCGCTTTGTTTAGACCATCTGGATGTTCCATTGTGTTCAGTTCAACACCGACTGCCATCGGGTGACAGTTGATATATGTTAAGTACAAGCAAAGTGCCTCAGCCCACTCCAGGGACCCCGAGAACTTTTCAGCGTTTTGTGGAATATGCTGTCAGACCGCAGCACAGCTGCCTGCATCCTTAATGGCGCTGGGCCAAGTCCTCTAGCTTTTTTTTAAAAAAAAAAAAAAATATCAAAGCAGAGTTTTGCTTTTACTGTTTGAAAGGTTAGGAAAACTATGCCAAAGTTCTTCCAGGCAGCTTGGAGAGCATCAGCTGACAGGAATGATTTTCAATACAGAGCAAAGAATAAAGAGAACCACTAGTCCTGAGAGATTCCAGGTTTCACTCATTTTACATGCAATGTGGCTAAGAGCCATTTGAAAGCAAAAAAAGGTTACTAACAAACACAATGATGTAATTGTTCTGAAGAAAAGATAGGAAATCAACAGTTAGAAGTACAGAGATTTTTCCATGCCCAACCAATATTATAATACCTTATATGCTGTCTACATTTTGGCTAGTTGGTGATGCATCCTCTGCAGGCAATTAAAGCTGGGTTTCAGGCACATTGGCCATTTCGTGTTTAATCACTGACTGTGAAATGATTTGACTCCTGAAATTAAAGGAACTATGTAAAAGAAAATGATTGTTATTATTGCTACTATTCTGCAGAAAAAGCAGCAATCTGAAAGCTTATTTGGATGCATTCAGGTACCAAAAAAAAAAAAGTATTTTTAATTTTAGGGTACAAAGCTGAAATAGTTTCCTCAGCCTTCCTTTAGGATGTTGATCATGTAGCACAAAACTGTTTCTCTACCTCCCGAAGTATTACAATTTTAAATACCATATGATACATCTGGAATGTCAGCAAAAATCTTAATGTCTTTTTTTTTTTTTTAATTTCAAATTAACTGGAACAAGTATTGAATAACATGGGAAAATACACCCTAGGTGCTCACAGCATATGAACATCCCTTCCTTTGCTTTCAGTTATACCTGTTAGATTATTTAATCTCTTTTGTCACTGGCTTTTTCCTGCAAAGTTTAGCTCTTATAAGTTTGACTCTTAGAAGCTGTTGCAGTAACCTATCCAAGAAGGTAGCACACAAGCAGCAACACTCCAGGGTTTCTCACATTATACCTCAGCTCTGACAGGGGCTGAGCCCATGTATTAGTTTCCATTCCACTCTGTTTAACAGGCTCACACGAAGGCTATTCCAAAGAGTACTGGGTGATACTAGCTGTTACAGTCGTATCCACATTAAACCATCCTGGGAGAATCAATCTTTCTTCATCCACTTTGAAGCTACCAAGCAAACATTATGTACATGGCAATTTCAGTCACTGTTTGGAAATAACCGACTCTTCCTTTTTTTCAGTCTAACTCAAGAGAAATTACAGTCCAGGAATAGAAATACCTTCCTCCTCCTAAAAAGATTACAAAGAGTGCCTCCAAATTATTTTTGAAGTCTATGGAAAATTGTCCTGCAAATGATATGCATTTGAATGAAAGTCACCCCTTTCAAATGCAATGAAAAGAAGCAACGTCTCCAAGTGAAGTCAGCAAGTAGTAAATTCATTAATATAAAGAATGTTTTACGTAATGTCAGAAATATCCACATCTTACAGAATCAGGTCAAAAAATAAAGATGATCAACACATTCTGCATTCAAGCTCAAAAAACATGATCAAATTACAAGATTCAAACATAGTCCACTATTACTGTAAAGGAGTCACTGCTCCGGCTGGAGTTAATATCCAGCTCATTTATATTGCTCACCTAAATCAATGGGACAACTCAAGTTATTCCGCTGGATTTCTGCTGCTGGAAGACAATAATGTATCTACATGTCCAATGTGTAGGTAAATTCTAAACCTTCTCTTCCATTGTTGTAATGTGCTAGCTTTTATAATTCTGCAGTCAGAACAGTAAACACAGGGTTGCCTCTTTTCAATATTATTACCATTTTGGAGAGTTTTTGAAAAGCATAATGCACCATCAATTAAGCATTAAGAAATGTATATCAGGTTTGCAATTTGAATTTACATTTATGCTAGGATTTCTAACAATTTTATAAAGATTAAAGAAATACTGCAATGCTGTTGTACTGCAAGTACTATACAATAAGTTTTACCTCATTTCCAGAAAGATAAACAGGCACAGAGAAGACAACTTCGTCAAAGGGCATATGATGTCTATCTAGCTCTGGCTCTGTTCAAGGGAGCCTATCCCAAATGCTGCTGATGCTCAGGCACCCTTTTTTCCATTTATTACTTGAAGTATTTTGATTTTTTTTAAATATCCCCCTTTTTTTAATTTAAAACTGTTAAGTCCCAAACCACCAGTTCAGTAAGACCTGGGCTGAGTTGCAAACACATCACACAAGTTTTCAGTTAGCTGATGACTAGGACTCACCTGTGATGTTAATGGAAATAGAAGCTATTTATTTACAGGCCAAGCAGTTTGTGATCAAATGTTTTGCACATTTCTCTCTGCTGTTCCAAACACATGTCCCATCGTCAATTACATTACATCCTTAATCTTCTTAGTTGTTTTAACTTGCTTTTTTTCCCCTTACACTGCCTAGTCAACAGAGCTGCTCATCACAGCAGGCTACATAATCACCAGCATACTCCATCCTTGTACTGCACTACACAAATACAACAAATGCAATACATTGTCATTGTCTTACCATAATATTAAGGTGTGAAAAAATTATCAACTGATTAATATTGCACCAGACAAAAAATCTATTATAAGTTAATAAATCATGGAATAATTTGCTCTTTCAAAAACAATATAATCAATAGATTGCATGCTATTTTATACCATCATGTAGTTAAGCAAAAGAAAAATGCAGACATTAAAATGTCTCAGCTAGGAAAAAGTCTAAAGTTTCTGCTTTGTTTTTGAAAGAATGCATTGGTTATCATGAGTTCATGGCACTCACACACAAACCAGGCAAGTACTTAAATTTTTGCATTTGTGTAGCACTGTAATATTTCAAAAGAAATTGAATTTAATCAGATTCAGTAGAAGTTATTCAATAGCTGATAAATGGATGCACTGTAAAATGTAATGTCACTTAGTTAAAAAAGAAAAGAGAGAGAAGATGCTAATTCTGCTGATGAAGATATTGTTTTTCCCCTCTTGTGCCCTATTCATTATGCAAGGCTGCAGAATATGAAGTGTAGTGTGTGATCCGGGCGATCTAATGATCTCCCACACCTGCTCATCTGGTACAATTTTAATTAACACTCCAAGGAGGTTTGTCAAGAGTAATCAAAAACATTGTCGCTTATAAAGCTGTGGCAAGAAATCAATAGTTTTCATCAGAAAAGGTAAGGTCTGGCATAACTGAACCATTTAATTGCTTCATTCCAATAAACAAAAACTGCACATTTTAATGACTTGATTTTGGAGATCAATATCTAACCACATATTGCATTAAACAGCAACATGTGGTGGGATATTCACAGTCATTTCAATTCAGAATGAAGCATCCCTCTTTTTTTTTTTTTATTTCATCTCAAATGGCAATAGGTTGCTGAGCCTATGCAGTGCTATGATTTATATCAAATGAGTGACCTCTAGGGCCGTAAGACTAGAACGGGTGACTAGTTCTCAATGGTAAGCTACTGGCACTTGACAAAGTGCCTGAAGCAGAATGAATTTACTTCTCTTTTCCTCAATCATCAACAGGCTCTGCCCTGACCCCCATACTGACTCCTATAACAAGATCTCCTGTCTCTGACTGAAAAATTTACTGTCATGTCTACTTTTCATTGAGCTCAAGTGAGTACTTCTGTCACCTTCAGTGAACTGAGTCTGTAAAAGATTTAACTAAACACCAGTCACAGTTTAAAAACTAAGCAAGAACAACTCATATAAAAAATACCGCTTTTAAGCACTTCTGTATTTTAGGAGTCCAAGAGCTATGCCCTTTTATTATGGTTTTGCTTCTTTAAGTGTTTGTCATTAAACTGTTAAAGCTACTGCTCCACAAAGAAATGAATGAAAAACTCATAGTATAATACAGGTATCATAACATTAGAAAAATCTAGTCGTACTGGAACATTCCTCCTGGACACAAATGCAGCCACAGCTTAAATGCTCATGAACTACGAAAGACTCAACAACATGAAATTTTACATATGAAGCGGCATCAACTATAAATCACACAGCCATTTGCATTCATGATCTGATTTGTGTACTATGTGCAGTATCACCATGCTCAAAATATGTCTATATACAGTAATAATATTAACAAGTTTTTCTGCTATTCAAAGATTTTTAACTTCAAAGCAATACTTTTAAAACATTTTTTCCACACACTTCCAATTACAACAGTTATCACAGAATATATGATACCTAGCTACACATAAAAGCATGCATGGTACATCATTTTAACTAGTATCTTACTAATGTTTTAACTTTATGAAGTAATAAAAACTAATATTGCAAGAACTCGGTCTATCAACAATAAGGCAATTAAAAGGCTGACACTTGATGGTTTATTCCAACATCTCACTAAAGCCTTACACAAAATTTTCACTCCCTCTTTAATTTTCAATTCTTCTACCCTCCCTGCTTCACAGCTTCTGGCTATTGGCTTTTACAATCTGTCCCCAGAGAGCCAGGAGTTATTACCCCTGTCGATGGAAGAGAAAGGGATGTTATTCCCCTGTCACCCTCTCCGGCTCCAGCAGATTCCTAGCTCTGATCTATAGCCTTCATTGGAGAAAAGCGCCTGACATGCTGTTAGTTCTCAACCCTGTCAGATCCATCTACCCATGCTACTGGCATTACTTACTGGACTCAGAGTCACAAGAGTCAGACCAAAAATTTGAGAAGAAAACACTATATCCACTTCTATTTCCGTAAATATAAGAGAGAAATGTCTACTGCAAAACGTGCAGGTTTTCAGGAGGCACTACTTGTCACGTACGCTCTGAATCTGAGCTTAGAAGCAGTTGAAGGAGTATCTGAAATTATTTGTGTTTACAATAGAAATACTGCATAGCCCAGGCAGCATCAGGTAAACCCAAAGGATGCAGAACAGTTAACGAAAGGGACTTAACTAAATTCAACAATTCCTTCAATACTTTTTTAACAAACTAGTGCTGAATTTTTTTACGGCTTCCCTTTAATTGACATTCACGTGGCTGCTACATGAAATGGGTACCTTTGCCGGCAAGTGAGAGGCAGCACAAGACGGTTATGACTCACTCTGCATGTATGCTGCCTGTCACCCCGCGACACAAACCTCTACATCAGCATTTTGTGTGGGCTATTTTACAGGTCTTCAACAGTAAATTCACCCTTAATTGCAAAGGTTAGTACCAGTGTAAAGGTATCAATAAGGCACCTGTGTAGATGGCTGGTTTAGTTCGCCTTATATGCCACACAACTAGCTGAATGCACTGCTGTCCCTGCCTGATACTCTGGCCTCTGCTGCCGCCTCCGCTCAGCGAGCTCGGGCCAAAACCATTGTGTGTGGTGTGACTGTCAGGTAAGGGGTGATGCTTCACCCCAATACATGCGGCTTTTGGTCACAGCCGGTATCAGCAGTACAGGCAAAGCTGGGAAGAAGCAGCCCTACCACAGCAGGGCCCAGCCCCTTTTTGGGCAATCCAAATGGTGACGGGTGCCAGCCCTCTCCTCTCCTGCAGGCAGAGCTTCTCATGTACCTGCTTGCTGTCTCCTTGCCTTTTTTCTTCCCCCTCCCACTCTTCTTTCTTTCTTTCAACAAGGCCACAGGAAGAACAGATTTGCTTTCCCTTCACAATTTTTACAGAGCAAGAGCTCCCTTCCCATATTTCATCATAAGTAAGGAGGCTGAACACAGAACATTTTGCTTTTTCCATGTCCTTTCTCTCCTTGTACTCAACAAGAAGTAGGAGCAAGTGAGCTATTGCTGGAGGAGATAAGGGATCAGAGTCAAAGCAGCAACATTAGACAGTGCAGGATGAGAGCTACTGGACATTGCCCAGGTGGCCCAGACAGCCAACAGCACCCTGGCTTGTATCCAAAACAGCGTGGCCAGCAGGGCTGGGGCAGCGATGGTCCCCCTGTGCTCAGCACTGGTGAGGCTGCACCTCGAATACCATGTTCTGTTGTGGGCCCCTCACTGCAGGAGGGACACAGAGGGGCTGAAGCGTGTCCAGGGAAGGGCAACGAGGCAGGGGAAGGGGCTGGAGCACAAGTTCTGTAAGAAGCAGCTGAGGGAACTGGGGGTGTTATGCCTGGAGAGGAGGAGGCTCAAGGGGCAGCTGACTGCTCTCTGCAGCCACCTCGCAGGAGGCTGTAGGCAGGGGGCGGTTGGTCTCTTCTCCCAGCTAACAAGTGATGGGACAGGAGGAAACGGCCTCCAGTTGTGCCAGAGAAGGTTTAGATTGGATATTAGGAAAAATTTCTTCACCAAAATGATTATCAAGCATTGCAACAGGCTGCCCAGGGAAGTGATGGAGTCACCCTCCCTGGAGGTCTTTAAAAGACGTGTAATGTGGCACTTGGGTACATGGTTTAGTGGTGGACTTGGCAGTGTTAGGTTAGTGGTTGGACTTGATGATCTGAAAGGTCTTTTCCAACTTAAATGATTCTGTGATTCTATGATTTACTTTTCCAGGTCAGAATTGTTTTTGACCAGAGAAATCACCACATGATCCTTTGGAAATCAGGAAGTTCAGCAGATACTCTATAAATTTACAGGTAACAGCTAAAACGCAGACAGACTTCAAGATTCACAGTAGGCGAGGGAGTGTTCCTGCAGAGGGGAACAGTAAGTAGCAGAATAGGATCTTGATCTTGAATGAGCTTCTGTTGGAATAAAAATAATAAAAAGTCTTCACCTTCAGTATCCCTCAAAACCCAAAAACCTGCTGCCTACAAGTTCTTACTCAGTATCAAGAAATCAGCTCTTTATCCAGCTGAATCAGCTCTTGCTTGTTTTTTAAGTTTCCCTATTCGTTCCAACCTCCACCCTCCAGCAGAAACGGCAGCACTCATAGCTACACAGGATGGGTTTCTCCTCTGACAAGCAACAAGAACAGCCTGAAATCTCACAAGACAGATCGGTAAAGTTTTCCAGATAACTGATGTTTGAGACATTCTTATACAATAAATATGTGTTTCTTTCACTTTCTTGAGGTACAGAGCTATAACCATAATCGGTTTTATCTGCTAAAGCCAGCAAACAACATCTTAAAATGATTTAAATAGGCACAGCAGAAGTTTCAAAAGACAAGCAAATGGGATATTACTGAGAAGGAAAGAAGGGGGGGCAACAACAGTATTACTTAAGATATTCCGTGTGAGGAAATACTAGGATATCCTTTTTAGCATGAGGAGAAACAAGAAATTATTTAGTGCATCTAACCCAGGAAAGTAATAGAGTAAAATTACCCAGAGAGTAATAGAGGAGGTAAAAAAGCAAACTACCTGCTTATGCACAACGGTAGCTGCTCTTTTTCCTCAGAGGCACTGAGGCCTATCAGAAAGGATACAGACTGCTTTCTAATGGCAATTTCACTCCAATTAATGTATTTTATCCTCCTGGATGTGAATAAGTTTTTTCTCATTGTAAGAGATTATAACTGCAAATGACTATCATTAAATGTGTGCCTCAGATGGTGTGAAGACATTTAACACAGGCACTCTCTGGGCCATACATGTCTAGGTTTGCACATGCAAACGTATCCTTGGCAGATTTTTACACTCCTTATCTGGAAAACTTTCTGTATAGAAAACTGTATGACATGAATACATGAAAAATGTAATATACAAACGTGAAAAACAACCAGCTTAATTGTCCACAAGCATCCTAAGACAGCATTTTTGGTTAGAGTTACTTTTAATATAAAGTTCTACTGTTCAGACCTTCACGAGCCCATAAAATTTAAGAGAAATGCAAAACTATAGGCAGATTTAAAAATTAAATGAAGAACAGGGTAGCCGGGCAATACAAATGCTAAAAGGTAGCACAGCATTTCAACATTCGCACTAGTATAAACTTAAATTATTTGCTGTATTTGTTACTTCCTGAACATATAAAAACACATATGGTCTGAGATGGACGCTATCACATGCTGCCCAATTTAATGATTTCATTTTCAATTCATAGCTTTGTCTATCTTCTTAAAGGCCCAGCTCTTCAAGCAAAGCAATTTAAGAAATGCTTTGATATTTCTTAAGTGAAAGCTGATACACTATGTTTCTACCCTTCATAGGGGTATGCCCACATTAGAAGAAGGAGGAGTAGAGGGTGTATATCTTAACCGTGATTCAAAAATAATTAACATATGGCAAAACTCTCCTGTGAACAAGAGTCCACATAGTTTTCACATCCTTTAGCAGTCAACGTAAACTGTAGCAGGAACTCCACTCACTAAAGGATGATACTAGCAGCTGTTAGAGAGGAAAATGTTCTACCATAAATACCAACCACAAAACTCATCCTAATTTGAATTCTACACAAGCAACTACATACTGCTAGTATGCCACTGAGACATTTAGAACAAAAATATGAGTTTTTCTTTAGTTTTGGTTTTATTTTTTAGTTTTTATTCAGTTCAAATAGATGGCATTAGAACAGCAGTAAGGATATGCCAAGTATAAGGAATAAACATTGAAAAGGCTCTTGGTTTCATGTATAAATCCCCCTAAACCTTGGAAAATCAAAATGAAATGCATGTTAAATCATTGGGAAGAGGTCTCAGCACTGCAGGACCTCCAGTAAGCTTATTCAACATTTTCTGCTCTATTAATTGATTCCTTATCAATTCAGAATAATCTTTTTAAAAAAAAAAAAAAAAAAAAAAGTTTGCGCTTATATTATTCCTAAATATGAGTTGTTATTCATAAGAACCCTTGAATGTGACCTCATCACTTGCCAATAACAAGTTACAAAGGTGGAAAATGTCACGTTAAAGTTCCCAAATTGTACAAATAACCCACTACTTAGAACAGTAAACCAGATTCTCCTCTTTTGAACTAAAAATCTTTTATGTTTTTCAAAATACCATATAGACCTTTTGCTCTAACCTGCATGGGGCATGCAACAGCAGAAGAGAAGATGCTCCCAAGGGGACAGAGGAAATAACACAACAAGGAAATAAATACAGCAGGAAGATGAAGAAAGAACAGGGGACTTAGGTACAGCAGTAGGCAAGGCAAAGGACAACAGCCATGTCACTGAGAAGGAAGCTGGTAAGAAAGCACTCAATGAATCAGACAGGCTTTGGTGTATCCTGAGGTAGAGAATAAGAAATCAAGATTTTGCACAGGCTTGGGAAAGACTGCAGAGGGAAGAAAGGAGACCAAACTGGTATTAGTTAAGAAAACTAGTTACTAAAGCAAAGACAGGCATTTTACTGTAGGAATTTAAACAAGCAGTACACACAGGAAGAACCAAAAAGGTTTGTCTAACAAGACAAAGGAGGAAAGGCTCAAGAGTCAAGATCAATACTTGATTCGATCTTGACCGATTCAGTATTGAGAATAGTGATGTTAACAGTGACTGGGACTGAGCTGGAGGTAACCAGAACAAAGAATGAAAAAGCCAGAGACATGTGAAAAAATTTCTGAGGGAACCTGGATGTCATCAATGTGAAAACACAGTTCAAAGTTTTAGATGCAGAAGCCAGTTACAGAGAAAACACAGAAAGAAAGGATGAGAATTTGAAAGAGTTATTGCAGAGAAAAATGAACTGGAACCAGTAACAGCGAAAATGAAGGAAAATGTGCAAAGAACAACAGTAAAGCATTGACTGAACCCTGCAAGCCCAAGAATTAAAGTTTTAAAACAGAGAGAATACTGCTTGTAAAAAAAATAAAATAAAATAATGCAACAGACCAGGCAGATTTTGCCTTGAAGAATCTGCTACTGAACTTATTAATGGAAAATGTAGTTGCAGTGAAGAGAGAAAGAATCTGACTAGTCACCATGCAAAAATTAGCAAGAAAAGAAGCAAATCAAGTACAGAAGTGGCATGTTTATGTTTGAAATGTGTAGGAAGGAAATGGGAAAAGTATCTCGAAACATTCATGAGGTCAAGAGATTTTATTTATTCTTTTAGACAATGCAGAGTATACTTGAAAGTTCATGAAAGTTCCTATCCATGAATTTTATTCTCCTTGTAAATCCCCCTGATATTACATCAGCATAACACTGGAAAGAACAAAATTCTCCAAAACAGCAAAATCTCCCTCTGAACACTAAAACTTCAGCCACTCCATGGCAGGATACAAGTCAAACTCAAACTACAATTTCAAAAAGGCTGTAGAGCTCTAAATTTCTTTTATCTAGACAGTTTCCTTCAATCTGAACTTAATTATCATCATCTCTAGGGTTTCCCTCCTCATTTTAGTTCTTAATCATGATCTAAAACATCTTTTCACATCCTATGTTACAAACACATTACATCTCAAAATGACAATTTTGGGCCTAATTGGTTAATTTCAACTACTCTAAACACCTAACAAATTATATTTCTCTCTGTTCTACAGTCACATGGTGGAGTATCCTCGAGAAGATGATCCTAACCAACACCTGATGGGCCTAACTGCCATTAGCATTACAGCTCCAGCACGGTCACACAATCTATAAAGAACTGACAGTTTAAACCTCCCTTTTCAGAGAATATCAAGGTCATAAAATTAAAATCCCGTATTCTAAATCCATTCCTCATCAGCATTTGCAAGTCACAAAGAAAATCACATGATCACAGCTGGAATTAAAGTTGGGCCTTTTCCTTTAATTCAGCAATAACCACATATGCTGCCTTATCCTAGAAGCAACAAAGAATGGATGCATCTCCAGCTCAGCAACACATCAAATGAACTCGTGTTTCTTTTCACATAACTTTTTCATCTAAAAAAAAAAATACACAAACCAAAAATGTCATTAACTGGTGGCAAAAATTTTTTCCTTGATGTATGCTTGCAGGGAACCTTACTTGTCCCTCAGAGACTACCTAATAGAAATTATTTCTGTCCTTTCCAGGTGCATCAAAGCAGAGAAACTGGTAACAAAAACTCAGCTTATTCTGTGAGCATCACAAGAGACACTGGTTTCAAATGTATCCTCCTTGTTCAAGACCACAGGAAGAGGCTCAGCTTAATGCAGAACCACACACCATTGCAGAAACAGCTGAAATAATTATTACCATGGTGAGTGGATGAGAGATTAAAGGGGTGAACACAAAACACACAGCTCTTTAAAAGAAATGGGTACTTCATTCCTCTTGAGATTACAAGGTCTCTGCAATATTACTCCATAAAAGTATAAAATCTGAGTGATAGCTATTCTAATCACAGTAAACCTCTGTCTAATGCTGCAACTTCTGTTGACAACACTACTTGGAATTACTCTTTGTATTTGTGGAGAACAGGAGACAGGAGAAGTTAATCTGTTCCTTACAGTATGATTACTTTGAACAAATTATAAAATGGCCTATCATTTTTATTACTCCTTGATCAAACAAATAATATTTAGTACTTTACTTACATTTTCCCAGAAAGAAAAAGAATTAGTATAGTGTGAAGGTTAAATTCAACTTGTATGTCCATGTGAAGGGATATTACTATTGTCTCATAAAGAAGATACATAATTAAGTCTGTGAACTGCATGATCAGTTTCATCGTTAGTAGAAGGGATTTCTGAAATCTATATTGATTTTTGCCTGTGAATCTGCATTAGCCTAATCCTCACACACAAGCACTATGAATCCACAAAGAATTATTTTTTTCTCTTTCGTTCACAAAAATCTTACAACTGAAATTTTTGCTGAAAACTAATGGCAGGCCTAGGTGTCTTCCAAAAATGCAGATGTAAAAAAGTAAAAGTTGCAAGGGAGCTTTCTGTTGCAGAACCCAATTTGAACATATTGTCATCTCTTCCAGGCAAATCATGTTTTGTTTTACACTGCTTTAAAGGAGATCTGAATATCATTCATTATAAATCTGTAGGAAACATTACACATGGCACGCTGCCACAGATGTACAAAATAAAGGAGAGGAGAAACATGAAATATTAAGGGGTCAGGTTCTGCTCTTAACTATACTGATGTAAGCACCTTACAACTAGATTGGCCCAATCCACAAAACTCTTTTCATATCTTCAGCTTTCCATGTACAAGCAATAGTGCTCACAGTTGTTTCCACAAATCAGTGGTGAGTGCAATGTGTCGCTGAATCACAATTTATTTCTGACAAAAAAAAAGCTGAGGAAAAAAAGGGATTTAAAAAAGAAAAAGAAACCCTTATGAACGTTAGCTTAACATGCCCAACTCTCAGAAAACACAAAATCTGTATTATACAGATTATATTTTTTATCCATTTAATTCCAATATAATCCAATTAATAATGGATTAATATCCATTTAAATCCAAATACATTGCTGGATTTGGGCGCCAAATTACCTGCGTCCCCAGAATGCAGGTTTGGTAAGAAAGGCCAGGCTCAAGTCTCAGGTAACTTCACTGAGTTCCAAGTTCGCCAGAAGTCATTAGCTTCTGCACAGCCTTCTTGGGACTCAAACCCCACGGTGTGGCGCAAAGCCCATTGAACCAAGGGGAGATACTTTTCCACTACCTCGCATGGGCTTTGGTTCTGGGCCCTCGCTCTCCTCTGGCATGTCACAGACATACCTGGTGGGTAGCATCTCATCCTGCTCGAACTCAGCAGGCTCCTGCATGCTTCTTGCTGCTCACACCACACAACTCCTGTGTCAGCACCTCCATGCCCTATACAAATCAGTAAAACAATTAGTTCATACAATACATGCCCACAGTACACCACTAAAAGAAGTGTGAAACACCAAACGTACAAGCAGCAAATACTTTAAAACCAGTGTCTCTTCCAGAAACTAGGTTTGTTCTTGAAAAATATTGGCAACCTCAAAATGGCAGTGAAAACTGCCCTTTGACTAAAAAAGACCATAAAGGACCATAATGCAGACTTCCTAATGGCAACCTTCACAACACACTCAGAGTTTGAAAGTAGTGTCTCAGAATTCCACATTTTTTACTGGAAAAAAATTGCTTTGGACCCAAAATTTTCAATTTAGAATTTGAATACCTATTTCAATATACATGCACACCTTTTCTCCCCATCCCCCCCACTGGGGTTTGGGTTTTTTTTCTTTCAGTTTGTTTTGATTTGGTTTTTAATAAACAGAAGCTGACCTGTAACTACAGAGAACCCAATACATCTGTTAAAAGGTTGACAAAGAAGGGAAGTCAGATGCTGTGAAAGAAATTCATTTTAAGGTTCCTTTAGAATTCTAACTCCAAGAGGCAGCATGTGTTATTAAAAAACAAACTACTTGCGGTAAAAATCTATTTCTGGGAGTTGTTTACTGAAATGAAATGTTTATTCACTAGGACAGTATTTAAAGCTCCACAGATAAGTGCAAACTGTTCCTGAAAAAATACAAGATGTAATAAAATGCAAAAGGGAAGTGGTGACAATATTAGCTTTGTGCAACTTAATTTACAGTGACTTCAGATTTCATATGTGTAGATTAACAGAAATTTCCAATATCGGGCTGCTTATAGAGTGAAAGAAGGTTTGCTGTGTTTGCTGTAATATAATTTTCAACACTTCCAACTTACTTCCTCACAGAAGGTTCAAAATTATTTTCAGGACTATTTTGTAACTGAAGCTGCATAGAGCAAAGCATGACATTGAAAACTCGACTTAATTATTCCTACAAAAAGATTCTTGGCATAGGTCCACTTCATATCAGCTTAAAATATCCTATGCTGTTCTATTGGCAGGATCATATGTTTACAGGCAGTGGTTTACAGGAGTAACCACACTGCCAGGCTAGTTTAAAACAATTTCTGTTAAACAGAAACAGTAGGCCCTGGTTTCTTTAATTTGGAAGGGGAGGAGGGGAGGAAAGTGGCACAGGGTACAAGGGGAGATGTTCCTGTTATAACTCTCAGTTCATCAGAAGACTGCACAATAAAGGGCAAAGGACACATTTCAACTCTAAGTGATGCAGCAAGACTTAATTTAAGTAACAAAGCTTTTTTATACTGACAAAGCATAGAAAAATAGACTTTGTTAGGGAAAAGCATCTCAGCGCATATATCCTTCCCAAAGCATTCACAGCAACTCCTGCAAGTTATTAATTTGTCACGGGATATTTGCTCTCCCTGACTAGGTACACTCCAGCAGCAATAAAGGATTCTTGGGATGGCTGCAAACCCTGTTCCAGAATCAATACATACTTATATGGCTTAATAGTTTATAGTTGCTTTTGCAATTTTTCTTAGAAATACTGTTTTGTATGCATTTATATAGTACTGCAGTACGGACGAACAATTAAAAAAAAAAAAACAATTGATGAAAATTCTTGGGGTTTACTCCCTCAAAATGAACACAGTCCAGGCAAATCTGCACCAGTATTGAATTTTGAATCCAAGTTTGAATCCCTATCACCTGGCCCACAGACACACAGATTTTTGGCCATATCTTAAAGTACAACCCAACACAAACACCAGAAGCAGTGTAGTCACCCGAGCACACCACTGCACCTGAGTTAACATAACCTTATTTCCAGCAGGGCTGAGATGCTGAAAGAGTGCTGCTATTTAGTACAGTGGGACTATTCTCAGCACTCAGGTGACTTGGGACATTTCCACATGACTGTCAGGAACACTAGAGCCTGAAAAGCACAAATTGGCAAGGTATTCCTCTCCAGTAGCGGAGGTGGGTATTTTTGCTTGCCTGTTACGGGGTACCCTGAATTTACAGGACACTGTGCCACAGGCACCGTATACAGGCAGCAGACCTTCACATCCATATTCTTATTAGAAGATACAAATTTTAAAACATTGAGTTATTCCCTAGTGTCAAAGTCTAAAATATAGAGTTCACTTTATCTATTGGACCTTTTTTTCCCCTTCTCTCTTTTTTTTCTTTTGGTTTTTTTTTTTCTTTTTTTAATAACCCTTATTGACCATTGCACTACTGACTAATATCTTCTGCATCAGAAGGAAAAATGCTGAGGATGTTTGTCAGCCATACTGTCATGAAAGTCAAAAGAAGATATGTAAGAGAAGAAAGATTATCACATTAGACATAGAAGAAGAAAGATTAACCTATGAGAGCTGTAGAAGCAGAAAGATGAGCAAAAAGTAGGGAACCCAATGGCTCCAGGGGATTGGTAATGGGTTAGACTGCCTTTCTCCTCTAGATCACTGGCTCACATCCAGCCCACATCAGTAGTGACTGAGTGTCATTACCAACTGATGGATTTTTGGTGACCTCTGCAAAAATGAATTGATGGTTTCAGTCCAGCTGAATAAATGTCCCCATCATAACAGGTACACCACTGTCTCAGCAGAAGGGAGGGAGCAAACATGGACAAGAAAATGTACCTCTGTCCCCACAAACCAGTTTAATGCACAAGGAAGTCCACTTACTAGAAATGCCACAGAGATTTATTTAATACTTTCATAGCTACAGGGTTGTGCGTCTTTCTTGAAGTCTTAAGAGTTCACCATCCCTCAGTGTTCCCCATGCATTTGTCCTGGATTCTCACAGACAAAATGCTGCCCACAATCAAGTCAGCACAGTAAAACTGAAAGTCTCTTAATCTGAATTGGAAATAATATTATACACTGTTGCTAAAGTTCTTCCCATATGAAAGTACAGTAAAATAAAACAGCTCTAAACGTGCCTCTTGAAGAGTTCTGTTTAAAGGTTGTGTAATATTAACTTGACTGAACTAAGAATTAAAAACATGTTTTCTCTGCAATTGCAAAAGACAAGCCAAGGGAACACTTTCTTCAGTCTGAGTTCTAAGACGCATTTCATTGTCCCAAAGCATCGCACGTGCATACATAATTGACAGATTTTCAGAGGATGTGGTTGGGATGACTGGAAACAAGCTGAAATTCCCTGGTCCCTTCAGGCAGGGACCTTTCCCCCAAGCAAGCAGTAGCTGCTCCATGCTTATTCCTTCAGAGGAGCTCCCAAAAGATTCCCAGGAAGAAGGGGCAGCTCTTGAAGAACACAAAGCATCAGCAGCCACTCAAACCATGGAGCTAAAAGGCACCTTTTCCGCCAAACATAACAACAGGTGATCTCACGCCTGGTACGGGTGGGGATGCAGGTTCAACGTGAACATCATATTTGTCTCTGTCTGAAAAGCATGACACACAGGGGAACTACAGCTGTCTCCTCCACGTGGCACACTGACAACAACTAAACCACTGTGGTCTCGCGGGATCTAACACCTTTTTTAAGCATTTTTAAATTGGTGACCAGATTACAGTTTACTTTGATGTCATGAGCATAGCACTGTATTTCAATCTGTCCAAATGCTCTAATATCTACAAGAAAATTATCTTTTTTTTAAAAAAAAATGAAATATTATATCAAATTAAACAAATACTAAACAAAAGAGGTTGTTGTCCAGCTTGCTAAAGTTACAGGAAGTAACTAGAGCAAACTCAGTGACAAAGGACAGCTGAAACGGCAAGCAGAACGTCAAATAAAGTACTTTTTCAGAAGCACACCTACATTTACCTTGCTGTAGCACTATTTTACATGTCTCCTTAAGAAAAACTTAAAGGTGATAATTAATAGATGTTACAATAGAAAAAGTGACACTGATTGTTATTTTTGTTGGTAGCTTGTATTTTTCCTTCACAATGGATAAATTATTTGAAGTTGACTTACTCTACAAAATAATTATGCAGAGTCTGAGGGGGAAAGAAGGTCCTTTTTACTGTGACAACACAAGATTTCCAAATGCCGGGTCCATTCTTTCCTGGGTGGCTTTCAGTCAGCCAGACTAGAATGGGACCATGCCATTAAAACCAAAAGCACTGTTGCTCAGAACTACATTTCAGTCAAAGAAAAATCACAGAAATTCTTCCCCAACACCCTCCCCCCCCCCCAAAAAAAAAAAAAAATGTGTGTTTTTTAACAGAACTACTCAACGTTTTTATTTAGGTGTAGGTGTGTCTGCCCTGAGCACCCAACAGCAAGAACTTAGAACTTCAACATATCGTTCCGTCACTAACACTCTTCCATAAATAAGAATACAAATGAGGATTTGAGAATAACTATTTCTGACCTATTATAAAGAAAATCCCCCATCACTACTCATGAGAGAAAAAGGCTTGGCACTTAGTTTTCTTTGTCATTTATTCAAATATTAATAGGACTTCCTGCAGCCTCACTAACCCTGTTTCTTTAATTTACTCTGGTTTTACCCAAGATGACTAAGCCTCTGCATTTTCCTATCTCACGACTTCTTCAGAGGCAGAAGTTTTTTCTTAAAGGGAATGGAAAAAAACATGTAAACTGGCTGAGGAAATTGAAACTGCTGTGAAAGAATTAATGTTTTTTGACATTTTAACATTCAGATCTGGGAGTTTTTTTAATATAACAATTTGAATATTTTAATATAAATTTGAATAGCATTCTTCTGCTTTACCACAGTTAGCAAATAGCATATTACTGGCTGCAGTATTTACATGTAATATTATTAAAGCCTTGGCAGATGACTAACTGCCTACCATTTTACATCACAAACAGGGCTGCATAGCAATTTGCCTTCTCTAAAATAGTTCTACATAGGAGCACTGTTGAGTTGCTTCAGCAATACTATTAGTTACACTATTGCCTGATATTTTCAAGAAAGATGGAGAGGATGGAGTGAAAAGAGCCTGCCCACTGATCTGAATAAACTGAACACACAGGTGACAGGCGTGATAAAGGAGTAGGACTGTATCACAACATGTGTGCTCAAGTATGATCACTGCAAAATCTCCATGAAACACCTTGACTTGACTATTTCTTCAAAAGCAATATTTAATTCTAACCTTTTATCAACGTCTTTTCTTTTAAATCTGTACTTGCTTCTTCACATTTCTCTTTTTCCCAAGATGAGAAGCAGCTTTAAGTGTCAGAAACTTCTCAGACATTAATGTCTGCTTCTTTAAAGGAAAAAGAAATATATCCCTATTTTAACAAGTCTAGACAAACATTCTCATATGATAGAAATGTGGTCCTAAGAACATTTTTCCATTAATACCAGAGACCCAAACAGAAGATATCAACACAGAAAAACCTTAGACTGTCCATATACTTCCGTGCTGGCTCTTTATTTATATGCAGCAAAGAGAAAATCACTAGCATATGTCCTTGCTCTTGCAAATTAAAGCTCAACTTTGTCACCCTTACTAAACCAAAGAGCAATTATTCCTGCAAATAAGTACAATGGTACTATTCATTCAGGTAAATACTGTTCCATGTAAGGGTGGCATAATCAGGAGCTGCAAGAAAGCAACACATTTTAAATTGCCTGGTTGATCTCCATTTTCAAAGAGAAAATGAAGATCAGTCACTAAACCTGAGGGATAGAGTCATTATTTGAAATCTGAATACATATATAGAGATTGTTGCAACTGCATATTTTAAAATCACTTCCCACCAGCAAAAAGAATATTTTTGAACCTGAGTATATATTTGAACCTTCTGTTTTATTTCCTTATTTGAAGCATAAGCACCTGATAAATGTGTAACTGATATACTTTTAGACACTGCAAAATAAGCAATTACTCCTGAGGGCTATAAGCAGCTAAGTAGCCTAGCTCAATTGTCTTGTCATACCTTATACCCTCCTCAACTCCTTTGCTCTGGTATCCACAAAGCTTTATTAAAGTAGAGTTCAGTCATTTGCTCACTGCAATTCCAACAAACTGAGCCAAATGAACCATGTTCAGCCATCTGGAACCCCTTCCTCCAGTTTGCTCCCTTTGGGCTGCAGGATCAGTCTATTACCCCTGCATGACATGATCCAGAAACTTGCTACCACTACAAGACCTCAATTACAATTCCCAGCCCGGGTATTGCTGTCAGGGATTCTGCAATGCAACAGACACTGCATTTGTACCTCACGTTACTGCAAAGCTATTAAAACCTTTGCACTTGGAATTCACAGACCACATTACATGGGCTACGGACCAGAGGAGAAGTCTGCACTGCCTCAGCTGGGCTTAAAGATGGCCAAGAGCACAGGGAGGATCAGTGGCTCTACAATCAGATGAAGGCAAACAGGCAGCCCTACCCTCTGCCCTACAGCCAGTTACTGCAACGATGGCACATATTACTCGGCTGGGGAGGGCATCAAGGGCAGAGATCAATACAAACTCTCCCAGCAGCACTGGGAAAAGGACAGATTAGTTAGAAAAAAGAAGGAAAAATGAAATAAACCAAAACCTCATGCTGGTAACCTGTCCCCCGCTTTTCCCCAAAGCACACAAGGGATTTTTAGTGCTGCCAAGTCAATATCTCTTAACCACCTCTGACACTTGATTCAGAGGAAGATGCATGGCCCTCATGGCTCTTCTCCTACTTGTCAGCCAGCACACTCTCAAGTACACTCAACAACAGAAGGATGTTCCCAGACTGAGAAACTGATCTCCTGGGAAGAGGACGCTGGCTGCACTGCTCCTTCCTCTGCCTAAAAGAGTCACTTTTGCACAGACACACGGGTCAGGGAACAAAAGGAGGTTAAGGTGCTGTGGCAGGTAGCACAACCACAGCACAGATGAAAAATAGGAGTTAACCTAAATATTGAACACACTTACTCTTCTGCTACAATGCAAATACTTATTGAAATCATCGCAAGCAAACACAAAGGGCATTAAGCTGGCAAAATTCTCAGGTGTAGCTAAGGGAGAGGTCCTTTCAAACATGTCCACAAACATGTCAGGGTAGCTTTTCTTTTTTTTCTTTTTTTCCCCTGTCAATATCAGCATCCCTAAAACATCCAAGGTTAATGGCATATAAAACCATACTGAACTCAGAACTCAGTAAATCTTGCTATCAGGCACCAGTATGAAATTATATGAACTCAGCAACCAACTGTAGGATAGTTGGGGGCCAAGCTGATAGCCTGACCAAAAAAACCACTTACCTCAGAAGACATCTTGTCAGGACAGTTTCCTTCTGTTTGGCAATGTAGCTTGTATGTTAACGAAGTGCATGCCATTAAACTTTTATTGTAAAAACAAGGATTTTTCCTTCCATTGAAGCTAGTCACATCATTTGTGTTCAAGGAGATGCCTGATTATACCCATCACTTCAAAACTATCACTACACAGCAACTCTGGCCTCACCAAGCACTGCAAAACATTCCCTGACAAAACACATAAAACAAGCACTGTGGTCACAGCAGGTCTGACACAAAATGCAAACACCAAAGCTCCAAGATCCATACCTGTTCTGGTTCCTGGGGGCTCCCCCTCTTCTCAGCAAAGCAAGGCTGCTGCGCCAAGGAAGTAACTTGCCCAAAAGCTTCTCCCCTTCGCAACACTTACTCTGGAAAGCTCCTCCCCTTCTGTACTAAACAGAAACAGTTGCATATTTTTCCACAATGTCCTTTCATAGAATTTATAATCCTACAGAATACAATTATATTCTTCACCTACCATTTCAAGCATCACCTTAGGTATTTTTATAGGTACCAGAGCTTTCCCACATTGATAAAGAACTTAATATGAACATTATGAAGAACAAGGCAACACGCTATTTCTTGAGCCATTCAACATATTTGTTTAATACACTTATGTTCCAGGTCTACAACAGGCCGCAGGAAATTTTAAAAAAAGACCCCATCAAAAATTACATTTCCTATACATGTACAAGAGCTTACTTCATATAAAATAATTCTAACAAAGCACTCATGCAGGCATCCACTGGCCCTTCTTTTTTCTTTTTTTTTTCCTACTACGTAAAATGGTATGCCAACTTCAAATCCTTACCGTTTCTTTTTGCAAGGAAAAACCAAGCATGAATTAAAGGCTATTTTGTATTCCATTTTTACAGAATCATAAGGTTGTGGGTTTGGGTTTTTTCTGTAAAGGCTAGGATACCACTACAGCAAGCCTGTAAACAATTCAGATGAAAGATATGAAAAATATCAGTTAATTCTCATTTAACGTCACATAGTGTGCTTGCTTTCTAAAGCAGATTACAAATCTAGTTCCCCCTCCAATTACTGTCAGTTCTAAGTGTATTACTGCCAGTCACAAGATATTTAATGGAGAGACATGATGACAGAAGGATCTCAATTTAAAAAATAAAATTAAGTTCATGATAAGAGAAGAAAAAGATTGGAAACAATCGAAGTGTATCATGTAGGTTCCAAACTCTGACAACAAATCCAAAGAATCTGAATACTATATAGCTTAAAAATATAATTGTATTATTTTTGAGCAAATCCCATGATTGTTTTTTGAAGAAATACAAAGGGCCATCTCAATACTGCGCTCCATTTCTCATTCAGCACAGGATGAGGAACAGACACAGAAAGAGTCCCTGTATATTAACAAATTTTAGCGGTACTACATACATACTAATATAGATTTTCCATTTTATGATAAGCATTATATATATATAAAATAAATGCTTGCTCAGCAAAGAAAGAGAGGTTTAGAAGGAAATGCTTGTGGCTCTGCCCTACTCCAAAGGAGGCTGACTGTCAATGTTTCCAGAGTATTAGCAAAGATAGGTAGATTTCTCTGCAGATAAAAGCTTGCCCTTGTTTTGGGAACACTAGGGCAGCAGGAGTGCATACGACTGAAGTCTGCGGGACAGACCAGCTGACAAAGCTAAGAGCTGATTTCCCCAAGAAATCCTAAAACAGGACGTGATGCCCCTCAGAACGGGTGAGACAGCTTGCAATTTAACCAAGTCATCGCTTCACTATCAAAGTCTCACAGTAATTAGGGATTTCAGAAGAGAAATGGCATGGTCCTCTGGGAAAGAAGTTTCATTACCACAACATGAAAGAATAGTTGCTTCAGAGATTTCTCTTCACCAGAGACACGAGCCTTTGCTACTCTCCTTGAAACCTGCAACACAAGGATCACAGCAATATCAGCATCATATTCAGTCTTGGCATGAACCGCTACCACATCTCGCCCAAAATACCCCCGTGATGGGGCTATCCTGCAACAGGGAGGAAAAGCAGGAATTGTGGTTACACTGCCTTAGTTTGTCCTTCCAAACCCACACCGCTTTATTCCCTCTCCCTGATGCAGGGAGACACAAGTCTCAGGCATGAAGTGAACCAACCTGTTACCAGCAATCACCCACCAAACCACCATCCCCAAGGCCAGGTCCCAAAGCTGGCCAGTCAATACCCTGCGGCCGCAAGAGAAAGCTGGTAGCAGCAGAACAGCTCCCACTCATTCCACCTTGTCTCTAAAACCTGTTAACTCAGCCACAAATAAGAACAAATGAATATCTGAAATGCATTTTACAATACACCCCAAAACACGCCAAGGATATGCTGCTTGCAGAGCACTATGCCCATGGCAGAACACTTGGCCTGGGAGTCCAAAGAAAACCTGAGCAACAAAATATTTGAAGTCAATCTAATGTTACCATGATACAGCACTAATTTTCAGGAAAAAAATTATAGCCATTATAATAAAAAAATTTGTACCAGAAACTACTAAAAGGCATTTACAACTTTCACAGATAGAAAAAGAAAAGGGAGAGTGCTGCATCCAGCTTCCCCGGATGGAGATTGCTGGCTAGCAACACTCATCTGCATTTCTCCTGAATACAGAGGATGAGTGTCACGCTGGACACACCTCATCTTCGTACAAAAGTGCTATACTAAAATATCAGAGTGCAGTTTTTGAAGAGCACTACAGCTTTGTATAAAGACCTGTTTGCATGAAGAACAGCTCTTTGTTACATGCACTGACTGCTATGCACATGATCTTGTTTCCATGCTATTTATTCAAATTGCAAATGTCCAGTGCTTCCATGCAACACTTAAGATGTACATCTGGGGGTTGTTTGGGTTTTGGGGCTTTTTAATTTATTTGGGGGGTTGGGGGTTTTTGTTCGGGCCTTCCCCCCCCCCCCCCCCCCCCCGATTTAGTCCTCTACCCCCATTCTATATTGGAGAAGTAAGAAGGTTTATTGAACAGGGGTCTTACAGTCAGAAACTCCAGGGCCAACCACTAGTACCTTATGTGATGCTGCAGAAGTCTCCAAAGTCCCTGCACCTCAGCTGCCCTTCTGTAGTATTCCCTGCCTCCACAAAGCACTGTGAAAATAAACACATGAATGACTGATAGGTGCTCACATATTTGGGATTGAAGGCCATATGAGGCAGAAAGAAAATTAATATATTCAGAGAGAGGATTACATGTTTCTCAGTTTTTTTCAGCAACTGGGATAATGCATAAGTAACGCACAGAGTCATGATTGCTAAAAAAAAAAGCAACATGCAAAATACAAAGAAAAAACCGATCTTGCTGGCATATACCTCTAGTCTTCATAAAAGTAATGTTTTGATTTGTTGTTGTTGGGGTTTTTTTAGTTCATCCAACAAAAGTCCCTTTCAGAATGAGGGAGATACAAGTGCCAGGTAAATAGATAGGCCACAGAAACTACCATTCCTGCTGCAGTTGTATGTTAATCAGCTGCCCTGACTGCTAACTGGTGGCACAAGAGAACAGTTCCACGGGAGGCTGACAATGGCAGCACTGACAAATCCATGCAGTATCCACAGCTCTTTAATCATTGAAAAATCCACTCCACTCCTTTTTGATTTCTCCTCTGCACGATGCCACCATTTCTGGGTTACAGTCCTTTTGGCAAGTGCCACCAAATCCATAAACTAACTTCAGAGAGTAGTGAATTGCTGTTGCTGTTTCTAGGTTAACATTGACAGGAACTAACAGAGTCTTCAAAAACATCATAAACTTTGTTTTAGAGCTGACACACAATTGGTACATGGTGCATTTGCAGGAACACAGAGCTGTTTGAGCAGATCCAGCACTGGACAGATAAATGGGGTTTGTCATCATCCAAACCCTACCTTTAACAGGAAGGGGGTGGGGAGAAGAGGAGGAAGGGAGAGAGGGAAGAGATGAAAGGGCAAAAAAAAGAACTACTAGAAACACCTTAGACTACAGTATTTCTTGTACAGATCTGACCTGTGTTAAGTACAGCAATGTAACCTTGGAGACCAAAAAAAAAACAACCCCCCAAAAAAAAGCAGTAAATAACTTACAATGCTTTATAAGTGAACAACACAACAGCACTACTCTGCACTGTCATCTGGGATACTCGGCTTCATTCATCATTATGGCCTCCCGCCTCTCCCCCAAGTCAACTGGGACTCGAACTGCAGTGGAGAACAGCTCATTCATCCATGGGGAAAGCAGCATGCTTCACATTGCTGAGGAGTTTCCTGTGATTCTCAATGCCAAAGTATATTATTGTTTTCTTGTGACTCTCAGAAAATAAGAGGGCATTTTTAAGCCACTTTAACGTGTTTGTATTAGAAACACAGTGGAAGAGCAATCCAGGCTGCTAACAGACCTCTACCAGCACTAGCATGTGCATTCTGTCTGCAAGCTTAACTCCACAACAAATTCTGGAGCCTGCTAGAATGGAATTACACACACAGTGAGTGCATTTAATCCATCATAGATTACCAATGGAAAGGTGAAAAGTAGTTTGTGAGGCCTTTGAAGGGAAAAGCGTCAAGGTCTCTTCCTCCAAAAACACCATGCAGGCAAGGTCAAGAAACAGCAAATGGGAAAGTCCTTGCCAGAAGCAGAGGAAAGGAAAAAATGTGCAGCCTTCAAGCAGTAGTATTGACTTTATTCAATATGGCAAGAAAAGAAGAAATAAACATAGATCCTCAAAAAGAAGAAAACCTCAGAACAACACAAATAAGTTGTATTTCAGATGATTTCACTGTGATCATAAAAGTGATATGTAGCAGCAATAGCTGCTAAAAAGGTTGTTCTCCAAAGCAATCTGGCTTGGTCAAAATGCAGAACATTTCTCTAGCACGTCCTACTCACAAAAATAATTACCAAAATAACTGAAGACAAACCATCATTGTAAAGTCTTTTCTTTTTTTTTCCCATGGAAGTTATTAATCAAAACCTCCAGCGAATGGCAGCCAGCCAGCAAAGGATTCTGCAGAGCCTGCTCTGCCTCTGCTTAACAGAGGCCGCAGCGCACAGCTCGCAGAGTGCAGCAGGGGCTGATGCAGTTGATTTAGACTTGTGTTATCAACTGCTGCTCCCTGATCTGGGTAAGAGAATATTTGGGTTTACACAACCAGATATTTGCTCAGTCACCGGAGTCTGGTGTATAGAGCCTCCATGGGACACCCAAAATCATGAGCACGACTTCTGTCTCTCTATTTGCATTGAGTATGCACAAAGCACAGCTCTTTAACAATACCATCCCTTACGCCAAACCATTTCTATCGCAATCAATACCGCGGTCTCCGCCTGCGCTCCCCGCGGCAGACGGCCCGGCCCGCGGCGGCGGTGCTGCCACCTCTCGGTCACTCCCAGCAGCGCGGCGGGAAACGACACCCCCGGCACGGCCCAGCCGCAGGGGTGAAACCTGCCCTTGAAACCTGCCCGTGAACTGCCAGCACAACAGGGGCCACTTCTGACAGGCCGCTTTGGTCGTCCCTGACTATGCACATTATATAATAAACAAGTGACAAAAAGCTTTGGCTTCTACCGTTTCTCAAATGAGTTCCATTTATGCAACTTAAAGATTTTGAGGAATGTTGAATAAAAGTTATAAAGACTTGAGCTTTAAGACCAAAGACAAGCAATTAGCAGAAAAACGCCTTTGAATATACAAAATCCAACCATTACCTTCCTGTAAAAAAGAACGGGAATGATCACAGAGGGGTGAGAGGGAAAGAAAAGGAAGGCTAATCAATTGCTAAAAGAAGGTCTGTACCGTACGGTACAATTGGAAGAGGTTCCAAAGATATATACTTGCTAGTAATTTATATATATTTTACACTAAGTTTTTATATCTATTTTGTACTGTGTTCACCACTTCTAATCTGTGCTCTTCTGTAAGTCTGTTTAAAAGGGCAACCAGGTGACACTCAAATCCAAGCTAAAGTTTCTGTTGCAGTGTGCTGTGAGTTTGAACTTACAGGAAAGGCTTTTGCACATTTTGCACAGTCAGAAGCCTCTTCAGCCAAGTAATCCACACCAGAGCCTGCTCCATGGTTCATGGAATGACTTTTTTTTTTTCAAGTGTGGATTTGCAGGCAACTGAACGGTCTGAAAAGGCAAGAATTTGGTTTCTTTTCAGAAAGGGTATGATGGATTAAATGGCAGCTTCCCTGTAACATTCTATCAATGGATCCATACTCAAAAGTTTCTATCTACCCATACTTCATTCAGTCTCAGGCCTTCTTCCAAGCTCCAGTGAAACAGTGACACATAGCTATCTTCTACAAGGCTATTTGGACCACACTGACACTTACTTCAAAATCACCCAGAATTGTCCACATAAGTAATACTCAGCTTTACGAGTGACTTAGATCGGTGAGACAGTGTATCTTAGGCCATCATCTCTTGAGCTAGCCCACTCCTCCTTTCTTGCTCCTTCCTAGTCCTCCCCTCTACCTTTTCTAAGTCAAAAATTTTGTTTAATACCAACTTTTACATGTTATTTTTTCTGCCTCCATTTTAAGTCAATTATTCAGGTCAACGCTGGAGAATCTGGAGCCTCTGCTCAAATCTTTATGAATTTTGATGCAAAGCAAATAAATTAAGAGGCATATGGTTACACAGCTTTTTAAACAAGTCAGAGGTTTTAAGAAACACAAACCATGTCAGGTAGGCATAAGACCCTAAATGTCATGTCCATGTTGAAAGATAAACCCTCCTCTATCGCGTTTAAATGTTCTCAGGCTCTAAATAATCCGCTGAGGTACAGGCCTCCAAAAATCAACTTTAACTTCACAAATTTCTGATCATCTTTGTAACAACAGATCTTGGCACTAACAAATATTGACTCATAAGAAACATTTAGGATTAGTCCATTTGTCCTCAAGCAGTAATTCCAAGTGGTTCAGATTAGTAACTAGAACCCTACATTTGTACATATCACTAAAACTGCCTCCATCTCACCTGGTTAGCAATGTAATGACTAAAAAAACTGGCATAGC
Source organism: Falco rusticolus (assembly GCF_015220075.1). Lineage (NCBI taxonomy): Eukaryota > Metazoa > Chordata > Aves > Falconiformes > Falconidae > Falco > Falco rusticolus. The sequence goes on from NC_051197.1 coordinate 35,328,651, forward strand.
CAGACCAGTGCAAATCCAAAAGAACTGCTGGCAAATCATGGGCAGCTAAACACCATTTCTCTTGCCCATTTTCTGTGCAACTTTTTCTATCCCTGTAATATGGGCAAGGAATGGTTTGAGTAGGATAAAGAACATACATGGTGAAGTGAAACAGCAAATGAATAGCTACAGAAAACAACCAGGACATGAAACCAAGTGGCTCGTCACCATGCTGTTCATTGCCTCACCTCTGATCACTGTGCTGATCATCAGATCACCTCTAACAGGATAAGCTTCTGCAAAATCATGAGAAAGCAGAAAAAACAGCATTATAGACTATACTTAAAAATATGTATGTAAGTCTTAAAGGAAAAAAAAAAAAGAAATTCCTGCCACAAGAAATACTATCGTACTGATTCACAGTCTGGGGGAAGGAGCGGAGCCTTTTCCTTCAACTTCAGTGAACTCACAACATAGCCATATACTACTGCCGCTGACAGCCCGAGCCACACGACACATGGGAAGAGCATCCCACTGTGCCAGGAAGAGTTCACTCTCTCCACGGGATACTCACAACTGAAAAAGGTGTACATGGTATTTCCAGCAGGCGACGCCTCCTCCGTGTTAGTGTGGTGATGAGTTGCCAGGCTGGTGACCAAAACGCCATGCCCTCCAGCCCTGCCTGCCTTCCGAGGGTTACGCTGGCCATCAGCATGGAAATGATCCTGAAGCACTGGGACCTCAACACATTCCCAAGGCAAAGGTGCTGCTACTAAGGACATGGCCCCTGGCTTACAATCACAGAAATTAATAGCATTTAATATGGGGATTAATAATAGGGATCAGCTTCATTCAAAGAGTAAGATTATACCGTTTCTGCCAATGATCTCAGCCACAGAGCATCACAAACCATCTGCAGGGCCAAAGGATAATCCATTTACCTTGCTTTCACACTGTCTGAAAGGGAAAAGGCGGGGGACAGTCATTATATAGTCAAATGCATTTGACATTTAGTACAGCCCAATACAGACCAAGTAGATTTCCCAGAAAGCTTTTCTACTTCTCTTCATTTCAAACCACTTGAGGGACAATTTGAGGATGGTCCTAAAAACATTCCTTTGTTTTCAGTTTAAGTTATTTTAATAAACTTTTTAGTTATCTCATGCTCCAAGGAAGATAAAACTCTGCTAAAAGCCCATCATAACAGTCTTTTTACAGGCACTGTATGAGACACAATTTCTATATGCTGCTCCCTGATTTTATATCAATATTTTTGTTTATGAGGTAGCATTAAAAAAATAAAATGTATTTCATTTCTGTGGCTTCAAAACCAAACATCTGCCATAAAAAAAACCCACACAAAACCAAAACAACAAAACACTTCACTGCCTTAAAAGTATTAAAAAAATAAAAAAAATAAAAAATGAAGAAACCTGCATTTGTATCAGACAATCAAGCACATAAAAGAGCCAAATGAGAATAACCAAGCTACAAGGCATTTTATGAGTTATGTCAAATAATTTGTTCCCTGCTGCAATCAAAATACATCAGCTTTTCTGTAGTTTTCTTTTTATTATTTGTCATATTTTTCTTCTCAATACTTGTTTAAAAACGGTCACTAACTTACAACATTTTAAAAAAAAACTAATTAAAAAAATAAACAAGGAGAAACAGTCAACTATGTTAATCCTAGATTGTGAAGTTTAAATTAATTGGCTTTGTATTTGTTATGCACACAGATGAAGACAGAAAGACTATCTTTACCATTTTAATATAACTTCCCCTCCATTCCCCACGCTATGTAGCTATTATATGAAGTGTATTTTGGTGATTTGGGATCCCCCCCTCCCCACATCAAAGGCTTCTTTTTTTTTTTTTCCAGAAAAGATTGAAAGCAAGTTGCATAAATGTTACCATTCACAGTCACATCAGCATTGCTCCCCCTCAAACTCTTCAATGATTTGATTAATCATTATAACTTAAAATATTAATGAATTTCATTTCTAATCATATAAAGTTTACAGTAAGCACAGCAGAGGCAATCTGATCATTCTTATTTACTTTATTGCTTTAAACCTTAAGCATTTCAAATAGAGAGGAGAAAATATGGCAAAAACTGCCTTCTTGTCCGCAGTATTTACATGCTTTACATAGTTTAAAAATATGTGGCTTATTAATGACTGATTTTTCAACCTCTCCAATAAGCTTTTTATTAACATGACAGTCCTTTACTTGCAAGTGTCAAGCAATTTCATACTGAGCATGTATCCTTTATGATGTTTAATATAAAAGATAGTACAGTATTTATATCCCTCACAATAAGAGAATGGATTGTTTTAAGGTTATACAGCCCAGTTGTGATAAAGAAAGAAGGAACCTTACAAAATGATAAATATTTTCATTAAAAAACTTTAAAACTAAAAGTTCAAAGATATGTTCTCCTCTCTTATATCTTGTCAAAACATGACTTAGGACCCAAAACTAATCTACTTTCAATTTTATTCCATATTTCAGTGCTGTCATAGTACTCAGCAGAGAGTATTGGAATACGATCATTTTTTATTTTGTTGATGTTACCGACAGCTTTATTTCACAAAGCAATCTTATACTATGTCTACCACTGGCAGGTCACAAAGGTCAAATAGTCTATCCTTACAGGTAGAGAGCTTATTAAATGGCACGTCTATTAAACCCAATGGACAACATAAAGAAACATTTCAGCAAAATACTTCTAACACAGTTCGGCGAAGACACAGTCAAAAGGGTATTAAATAATTCGAACCAAGACCAATAAGAATTTTTTTTATAAGCATCTTCAAAATTATGCTTCATACAAAGCATTTTGAACAGACAGGAGGAGAAAGACCTGCGGAAAGATGAACTTTGTGCAAATATTTACTTAGCATTATGCATTTACAGCTGCATACTCATAGCACATTTAGTGCTTACCAAAAATAAGTTTCTGCTTCCTATGACTGTTGTTTAATTAAATGTTCCATTTAAAATTATCATGACATTTATGATACCTTTTTCAGCAGTATTTGCACATGTGTTTTACATACTAACTTGGATCACCATACTATAATTCTTCAGAAGCAATATATTTTAGCTATTTATTTTTGAATTACATAATTAATCACATAATGGGTTTGGGAAAAATCCAATTACATAGATCAGAAATAGACACTCAGATAAAATCTTCATATAGTATCTTATAAAGTATGCATAATTCTTTCTAACTAAGAGGATGTATGCTTTGCAAGACCAGAATATTTATAGGCACATAATTGTGATTTTATCTCTCTTTCTGGCATCCTTTCATTATTTCACCATTTGCCAGTTACCTATCATCTGTTAGATCTTGCTGTTTCAATATTTGTATTTGCATGACTGCATTTACAAAAGAATAACAAAATAAAGACATCTTTGGATTGGGAAACCTATACATTCAAATGCTCATCTTTGCACATAACCCTTGCAGCTCAAAGAAAGCATTTCAGTTGCATTTCTAAATCATATATACTTATTTCTGCACAGCTAAAACTCTGAATACCAGCATGCAGAGTCTGTGGACTCTCATATACAGTTTATTAGATACGGTACTTGGTCTACTGTTATCAGAAGATTCACCTAGTTGGATAATTAATAAGATACAGAAACATAAAACATGAGTTGTTAAAGTTTACAATTACCTTCCCTCACAGCTCCATTCTAAATGCACTGTCCTTGCTTTAACACATAGTAAATCATCTACCTAAATGTATTTGCACCCAATCATTTTTTAAAGTCACAATCTTTGTAGTGTCAACTTGTCAAGGGTCAAAGGGAAGAACAGGCAAGATTCCCAAATCAATCTGCTTGTAGAAACTGTCTCATTTCATTTCAAATTACCTGCTGTGGCTGAAGCAGGCTATGGACAAACTGCCTTCCTCCATAAACCATGACAGCACAGGTCGAACTTATGTGATCATTCATAAGGGGCAAGTCATGCTGGGTCTGTCATTAACTACTTTTAAACTGCTGTGCAGGGTTAAGTGATCTTGCAGGGCAGCAGCAGATATAAATACTATTTGGACAGTTTAATGTCAGGCGACAACTCCTCTGGGATTAAAACAGTGTAACCCAATAGTAGTGTTATCGATATAAGGATTAAGGTACTTTAGGACTGTTTCTTGGACACACAACTTTTCATGTTTTGCATGTAATTAAGATAGCAGATGCATAACATAACACCCCTTAAGAGGCCCTCTAATATATTGGCAGCAACACTCACCATCTTCTGTGGAGGCATTCCCAGTTGGTTTAGTTTAGTCCTCGTGTAGCTGCCCAATCCAGGAGAGGATACTACTAATCTAAGAATGGAAATATATTGCAGCAACTAAAAATATGTCAGGCTGTGTGATCCACAGACAAGGGGAACAGTTCAGAAGACACTCTCTTCAAAGTCAGCTCGGGCAGGTACCACAAAAGTCTGTACTGAGCAAGGTACTTCAGCAGATGCCCACGTTCAAACTCGGGACCGTGGATCTGTTGATTGAAGCAGTTACATAGCTAGCTGATAGGGATACGAAAAGATCACTGCATGGCTTAATAAACTACTGAATTACCGCATAACAGCTTACTTTGTGCTTCATGTATTTCTCCTCTGATCACCATTATACGCTTATGTGAGTGAGAAAGGTACGGCTTAATAATGAAAAAGAGCCACTGCTCACTAGTATGTTATGTATGCAAAACCAGACATGAAACAATGTGCTAACACAAGGGAGCTGATTTATCAGTGTCTCATAAAGCACAGCTGCCAGTGGCACTAAGAAAGAAGCAAACCTTTATCTAACAAAATCCCAAACTTCAGAGCCACCATAACTTAATGCGGGAAGGATCAAGAATACATATGCATTTGAAAAAGAAAGTATCAATACAACTTGTTCAGAACTGAACATCACTGTCTGCAGCACACACGACACCAGATTTTGATGGCCAGCTTTCTAGTAGGACAGGCGAGGTGCAGCGGTGCTGTTACAGATGGCCAGCCTGTTGGCGTAACTCTTCCTTTGTACTTAACTGTGCTTGCTGATCACTTAGTACTCTTACAGAGCACCAGACTTCTCACCAGCATTTTGAAAAGGACAGCAACATATACCCACATCCAACACCCCCTTTCCCAGGTGTCACTGGCTCTGGGGCCGCAGCTCCTTCCCTCCAGCTCCAGGCTTTCCACCAGAACGTAAGTCTCCTGAACAACAGCCAGGATATCAACACAGGAGGATGGGATTAAACAGCAAATCACATTTTTTTTTATTTCTCTGCTTACACCCTTCCACACACATATACCACATATTCAGAAGCTGTTCCACGTGCCCACAGGTGTGGAAGGCCCAGATCTCCTGGGCCCAGTTTAAATCCACAATGAATCACACAGGCAGAAGACCTCATCCATAAGGATACAGAGCTTCCATTCCCATTCCTAGCACTCCAAGCCCATCCACCCAGTCGCTGTAGGTAGGCTCCAGTCTAGAATTCAAGACCTGCCTGTGTGCCACTGTCCCACACCTGAGGACCAGCCCCAAGCAACCTACTGCTCTGGACCAGCCAGCAGGTCCATATCTTGTGACAAACACAACAAACCAGTCTCACGTCCTTCAAACCAGTCTCACGTCCTTCTTTCCCTCCTAGAGGGAATCACATACAATTCTCAGTTCAGCAAATTCAAATTAAAAACCCACTCACCATGTGGTACCTCTGCGCTGAGCTCTCTCCCAGATCAGACTCAGTCTGCCTGTTACATACCAGCTTATGAACGTATTGCTTTGCACTCTCAGCATTTGTTTCTGCCTCCCAGGCTCCCCGCCTCGCTTTCTCATTTGTAACAGACTCTCACAAAGCTCACTCGTGTTGTCTTGGCTTCCTCCTCACGCCTTTGCCCACAGGGAATCCCCGTTTCCAGCCCAGATGCCCCGACAAGAGCCGGCAGCTCCCAAACACCAGCTGCAGCCACAACGGGTACCGGCGGGGCGGACTCTTTGCCCAGGGCAGTTGCTGCTCTGACCCTTCCGCACGCAGCAACACCTCAGCTTAGCGCAGTTCATAGCTTTTTAAATTCAGGCAAAATTTTGTAACAATGTTGAAAAGCCCAGTCAATGACTTCCAAAATGTATCTTCGAGAGCATGTTAGTTCAAAGAAACTAAACATAAGAATGTCAAAATGGGCAAGACTGCCTCCACTAATCTCACACCTGAAAACAAATGCTTCCTGCTGAAATTTTTCAAGCAGCCAAGTAGTATTTCAGACCAGTGGCTTTAACAGTTATTAACAACTGAAATGTATGACAACATATGTTAACAATGTCACTCAAAATAGTGGAGCTCTGGCTGTAGCATCTTATTTTAGCCCTTTTTGGAGAAGATAACATCTTTTTTGTGTGTTTATAAATCCACTAGCCCATAATGAATACTGATATGAAGTGAAATAATAACCTAAACTTGCTCATGAGGGTAATTTGCATAATTCAGGAAATAAATCTAATTTTATACTGGACGGAAAAAATGCACATTGTTAAATTACAAATTATTACAGAAAAAGGAAAGGACATGAGAAAAAAACCCAAGACACTGATCTCCATGTATGTGAACCACTGACATTCACTGCATAGGCAGCACAGATAACATGTTTCCAGCTATTTTGCCTACTTCATACATGATCTTCCAAAACAAGTGGAAAAACACTGTTAAGGATGATTCTTGAATACAGATCTGAACAACAGTTTAATGTTAAAAAAGAAAATGACAACAACATTTATATGCATAAAGAATGTGGTTTAGGACTACAGTTTGGGTTCACTCAAAGTGTTTCAGGTCACTTCTATTTTCTGTTCTAGAACCTTTGGACAAGCTCCCAGATATGCATACACTGTACCTCTTCTCTTGTGATCCTCATAACAAACAGCCACCATTCTTTTGGCTGTAAAAGTGAGGTAGTGCTTTCTTCAAATTATTTCAGCCAATAGTTTGTTAAGGGAATCCGCTGGTCAGAGGCTGCAAAGGATCTGCTACCTTCCGTTTCCAGTTTAGCTTTCTAGAACACTAGTTGAAATAAAATACATAAAATACCCAATGTAGGAACGTTAAGTACTACAACTAGAAAAGGGAAGATAGCTCCAACAATATCTTTATACTTACTGTTTAAAAAGCCTATATCACAAAAACAACTACATAAAACCAAACCATCTTAATTTTTTTTCACTTTTTGTCCTTTAGAGAGCATCACATAAGAAAATTGCTTTACCTTCCAGTTCCATGCTGGATGGTTGCAGTAATTAATTCTGCAGTGTAAGCGTATTGATATCTATAAAAGAAGCATGCAGGATCCTCTGAGTATTTCCTAGGAATTTTGCATATACACTGTTGAACAAAGGAATTCAAAGTAAATCAGTAGTCAAACAAACAAACACGATAAATTAGACAAACAGGTCATTCAATCACTACCTTTTCCACCTGTCCAAGATGAAACATTTAGGAACAAAATGTCATAGTAAACACAAGATTTGACTTAAAGTCTCTTAAATGCACCCTTTCAGTGCAATTATTTACACATTTCAAATTAACAGTACAACAGTCTCTAAGACTGAGTGATACTTGCAAAATCACATTGTAACCAACAGGAGTTTGACTCAAAGGATTTCAGGAATTTTGATGCATGGGAATACACATTAGATACTATACATCTTTTCAGGATGCATTCTTTTCTAAATGGCAATACATTCATTTCAAATTATTACTTTCATGCCAACACTACAGAAATTAGTAGAAATTATAAACCAGTTTATACAGTAACAAAATCGTTTCCAACCTGCAGCATACAGCTTACAAGTATTACACAGCTACACCATCCCTGTAAAAATGTTTAGAAGGCCAAAAGAGCAGACAGATGGTCCAAAACATCTGGTCAAAAAGGGCAGGGTAATAAAATCCACAAACGAAAGACAAAGTAGAGAAAGTTTGCTTGTTTAAAGATCATACTTCTCAGAGAAAGAAAAGTCATCTTTGGACCATTTGTGAATTACATCTGTAGCTACTTGAAACAAGCTCAAATACCATCATGAAAGACAGAAAATTAACAGAAAGACAAATCCTGGGTTACCTCGTACCTATCTGCAACAGAGGATTTGTTGGAAAAGTAGCAAGCAGCTTCTTCACGTCTCCCTTTCAACAGTTCCCTAGCCTCCGCAGCAAAGGGAGGATAAGGACAATGTGGGCTTATCAGGATTCTTCCCTAAGCAGGATGGAAATCACTCTGCTAAGTAAGCTTCCCCTTTTTCTTAATTTTTCTTGTCCTTTTCACATAGTGGTAATCAATAAAATAATTTATCAGGTTCATCACATTCCTTCAGCTGCTGTGGTTCATTTCACAACATCCTCATGATATTCATGATATCCTCATGAAAAAAGAGATTTTCTTCTCCCTTACCTAAGGCAGAAAAACTTGCCATCTAGAGCTGTTCAGTTTCTCCCCCGTCACCTGAACAGAAATTTTGTATATTCTTGACAAGTAATTATTGATAAAAAAATCCTAAACATGATCTGCAAAATTCTTTTCAGCTGAAGAGCAAGAAAAGCAGAGTTGAAATGATAACTAGGTAACCATTGTACAAGATAAATAATTGAATGGAATCATTTTAATACTAAAACACCTGAGTCACCACAAACTCAGTTCAAAAGCATTACCTGAAAGTTATCATTTCTGCAATAAAATACTCCCCTTGAACTGCAAACCATGGAGTGAAAGAATAACATCCAGTATCATTGTGATACAGATGAGAAGCAACCCTGTTATCGTTGGGATACAATGATTAGCTTAACCTACAGATACCTTACAGCACTGCCTGCTTGGTGGAAACAACCAAAGCAACCAGATCAAAACAGAACCACCAAAATACCCCTCTAAGAATCCTTGCATCGAGAGCAGCGCGCTCTAAGCGAGTCAGACGTGTGCAGGGTGCAACAGGACTTTGGGACAGGACTCTGACTCCGCTGACAAACAGTCAGGGGAATTTTGGGCCCCCCCACCAGTGCCATCAGGATGTAACTCCTGAGGGCTCATTCCTCACCACGACTTTTCTTTGAGGAATGACTACAGGATACAACAAGTTTCAAGCCGACCCATATGCAGATGTGCCCAGCTGTGTACCTTGTTAGCAGCCCATGGGAACAAGTGCAGCTGCCTCGATAATGCAGCGTTGGGTTACAACGGGCACCTGAGTCGAAAGCGGATAGCACAAGATCGACTGAGAAATCAGGTCGCTTGGCGGCAAAGGGCAATACGAGGAAATGCCTGACGCCGATTTTGGTAATAAGAATTATTCCCTTAAAAGAATACTGAAAGGCAACTTCATGCTACCGCTCAATTCGTGCTGGTACGTCTTGGACTATACCTCACATACCGAATTAAATATATGTATACATATGAAAAACCACCGACAACAAAAAAGTGTCTGCCCCTGCGGGCTCCCCCGTTTGAGGGCAGGGGAAGGACGCCTGTGGCTGCCCGGTAAACCTGCGCTGCGGTGCTCGGCGAACCGCGGGGGCTGAGCCGGCGACTCCCCGGGCAGGGAGTGCCGCGGCACCGCGCTCCTCAGGGCCCCCGAAGGCAGCGGGGAGCGGTGGCGCAGGGCCGCGGGCCCCTCCAGCCCCCTGCACGGCCCCGCAGCCGGGCGGCCCCGAGGAGCGGCAGGGAGGGGGGTCCGGGGCAGCACCCCCCCCCCCCGCAACCAGCCCCGCGGGGTCCCAGCGCCCTGTGAGCCGGGGCGGGGCGCCCTCCCCTCCCGCCAGGGGCACCAGGGCCCGTTCTCCCGCGGCGGCTCCGGTCCCCCCGGCCCCCAGCCCCTGGGCCCGCCCCCCGCTGCACAGCCTGCACGAAGCGGCGCCTAGAGCAGCTCTAGGCAACACCCCGGTGGCCACGGCCGGACGGCACGCGATCGCCACGGCCCCGAACGGCCCCGCCCGGCGGCGCGGCCCTTCCCGCCCCCGCGCCCCGCGCCCCGCTCCGAGCCATCGGGTCAGGCCCGCTCAGCCCCACGCGTAGGCCCGGCTGCTTCTGCTTTGATGGGCTGGGCAAAACGGTGAATTGCAGGTACACATCACACATTTATTTTTAATAAAACAGACCCTGAACTTTCCAAAAGGAGGAGGACATACCAAAAAATTCATTTCGAGGTAAATAAAAGAACAAACCACCGCTTCCATTCAGCACCCACATGCAGTAGGTCTGTTCTGACACTGCAGAGATCAGCCATTCTAAGGAATCAGATGTTAAAAAGATTAGGCTATGTAAATTACTGTGTCAAAGTTACATGCTTCAACAGAAAATTTCAAACACTGAGGCAATTAAGGGCAAGAAGTTAGCCAGAATACATTTCTTGAAGCAGTGTGATGTGAGGGATGCTGACCTCTTGGCCCATATGCGTTTCAAGCCACCCAGAAGCCAGCTAATTTGGGGGTTTGCCTATAAAAAATTTTGGATTTCCACTAATTGGGACGTCAGGCTGCTTTCATGACACATCAAACAAATATTTACTGGAGTCATTCAATGATGTCTCTGAATCACTCCAGATAAGATATTTTTCCCAGCCAACAATTTATCTCCCAGACTCTGCCGATTTTTGCTTTTAGCTTATACAACCACGCAGCTGACTTTGCTTTAAACCCAGTGCTCCTCTGCTCCCCAGTGCTTCCTTCCACTACCCACTGCAAAGTCCTCTCCCACAGCAAAGAAGTTAGATATAAAAACCCCGTGATGCAAAGGGAAACATCAGCACCAGCACCCTGCAAGCATTTTCTTCACATGGAACATGTATTGTTTTTAGAAAAAAAACAAAACAGTTACATGCACAGAAGTCTTAATTTAATCAAGAATTCACATACGGAGCTTTAGTCAGCTGAAGCCAACAAAAGAAGGGGCAGCTTCTCTTCAAAGACACTCACAACCTCGTACATAAGCCCATAACACAGGAAAAGAAGTCATTGTCCTTCCCTGGGTGTTAAAGGTCATAATAATAGTTGGACCAGCAGCGAAAGCAAAGACAAGGACTATTAGCAGACAATGATCCAGGGTAAGAAAAAGGTAAGGGGAGGGAAGCAAAAAGCAAGAAGGTAAGAAGCTATGCAGAGAAAGACTGAGGAAACTCAAACTCTACATTTGAAAACCTACAAATTTACCAGAAATGTATGCAATCTGAAGGGAAAAAAAAGTAAAGTTTAAGGCAAATACCAAAACAAATTTTCAGGGATTCTTCTAGATGTCAAAGGTGTGAAAGAAAACCAAACATGATGCTTTTATTGATATTAATAATTAATGCTAACATCCAATTACTGTTACTTTTTTTTCTTCTAAGTACCATACACTTTACTAAATATTTAGACTTTAATTTGCCCCTTGCAAATCTCAGTCTTATCTGCAAAGGGATCAAAACCTTCCAAGTCACAGCAAGAAAAATTTCAAACTAATTTTTTTGATTGCACAAAGTATTTTAAGAGCTAAATATCCTCCCCTCTGTTCCAATTTGAGACCATGTTGCTTCTAAGTTACATTGAACTCAGTCCGTGCTAATTTAGGCTATAACTACTCGCTTCCAAGACTTTTTTTTTTCCCCTTCCTTTTCAGAACAATGCCAAAAGGAACTATTACTTAAAAATAAAAATCTTTGTGATGACTGAAAGGTCTGAAACACTGGATATGCAAATTAACACTAAATATAATTTGTATATTTAGAAGCACTTAGTGAAATATTAGTTATTCCTGTATTACATTTTCCTGCACTGAAGAAATTGTCAAAAATAGTTTTGGTGCAAATGACCTGCAGTTAGCAACCCTGAGAACTGTAAACTCATCCTCCAATGCACCCTTTTAATTCCTATTCCACTGTTTAACTGAAACAGCCATAAAAAGATCAGATGCTTCTGAAAGAGCCTCCACTTAAAAACATGGAAACATATCCCATGTTTTAACTACATCTGGTTTTATTAGAATCAATAAAACATAAAAAAATCTTAAATTATGTGCAAACTAGCACTGCATTTTCATTATAAAGAGAACATTTTTAAGGCTGGAAGGAAATGGGAGACACTAGCACAAGCAGAACTTTACCAATTAGTATGCAGCATACATGAATATACATTTATCTTCAATTGCAGCTACTACCTTATGTTGTCACTTGAAGCTTTGTATATTCAGTATATATTCACTGCATCAGCATTCTGTGCCCAACAATTTCATAACAATTTTGTTCATACAACTGTAGATGCTTTGTAAATCTTCGCATTCCAAGGAAGGGAAAGAAAGACTAGAAGGATGAAGCGGCTAAGCAAGTGTCACTAAATATGTTTCCAAAGGAAAAAAAACAAGCATTGTGCCTTCGCACTCTGCACTCAGTCAAATCTAATGTTGTGTGCATGTGCCAGCTGCAGAGGAATGGGAAGGGAGGCAAGGTCTTGAGTGACTTTTCTGCAGTTACTTTGCATCCTTAATGACGTTTATTACACAAAACATTCACCATACTTGCTTTCACTTTTTAGCTTCTGTTTAGGATTCAATATACTATACTTACATCTTCATGGCTGCTGATGCTCCACCACATAGCTATTTGCCACATCCACATGTGGTTGACTCCTTTGGGCATTCCTGTAAAGCCAGTCGGGAATTTCTTTTTTAAGCAAATCCTTTTAATGTAGCTAAATCTTCCATGAGTAGCTTTGAAAGTCTGCCTTATAATGCACTGACACAACGGAGCATAGTAATAGTTGATGGACAGGCAGCTTGAAGGAAGTAAAAAAAAGAAAAACATATAAACAATACTTTACCAGTTGTGGAGAGTAATAATAGTTTTCCCCTTGGTGTCCTCAGCCAGCAAATGCCTCTGGACTGTCATTGCTCATCCTTATTATTGCTGACAGTGTTGCTCACATTACTAAATAACAATTTCACATTTATTATGCACACAACTGAAACACCTATTGCAAGATAGCATAAGAAGCAGAATTTGAAGCACCTATGTTTATTTCCCAGGAAAATCCATCTTACATCCATTCTCTACAGTTTTAAGCCATTTACTTTTAAATGCTCAGGACTAAATGAGTCTATGTTTTATTTTTAACACTCCCACACAATATTTCCAGTAGTTGCATTCTTGGTGATGATAATCAAGTGCTTCATTTCAGATGCCTTTGTGTCAGACACTTTTTCCATTTCCTTTAAAAAAGTAAGCAGCATGATGGTATTTGATAACTATTCGCTGAAGCTGCTTCTTGAATTAAAAACAACAAAACTCATTTAAAGCTAAATACCATCTGTCCTTCACAAGGGTACTCTTTGAGACAAGGAAAAAATAGAAATAGGAAGAGGCTTTTCCAAACAACAGCCCATCTCTTCTAGAGATGCAGGAGTACTCTGGCAGGAGGGAGGAAAAGCATGAAGCAGAGACCTTGTCTCACGCTCCTTCTACTCTGACAAATGAAGCTGGGCAGCTCTGTGTTAGAAAACTAGCTGGAGAATCACCAGGTGGCACCAGGGGAGAAGAGTGCCCTTGTTTTCTTTCCCCTGTAAATGCTCTATTATAGATTTATCTTATGCAGCCACTAAAAACAAGCAGCCAAAAGAACAGCAGAATAATTGCATGTACTTTCCCCCTGTTTCTGCAAAAGTTCATCCCGTTTGAAAGCTAGAATGCCTTTCAGATGTTCAAGGCCTCTCTGCATTTGCAGGAAAACTCAACGCCATGTACTGGCACAACCCAGGGGCCAGGAGAGGCTCTTCTGCAATAGGACCACTGCTGCCTGGGGGGCATGGGAACGTCACCAGGACACAGGACCTGCAACACAACTTGAAAGCAGTAACACATCTCAGAGGTAGCACACTGAAAGAAGAAATGGCCATAGCTTTAGCTCATGTTAAGTGTACCTGACTGTAGTTAATTCCATTATATTCTTAGTGGTAATAAAGCTACTGAAGTTTAGCCAGCACTGCTGGTTGACAAAATCCTAGAGATTTATCCATTAAGACCACAAAAATAAGTCCATGGCTTTGTTTCTCATAAGTAAATTACTAGGCTGCCCTCAAACAGCAAAATTAAGATAAAACTAGAGTCCTGTTTCCATTAAGTGATGTTAAACACTCCTACTTCCTCCCCTTTTAGCAAAAAATAGAATGCCTCATGCTAATAGATCTTCTTGCTGAAAACAAAAGCGAAGCAGCTGGGCAAAATAATGAACTGAGAAACATATTCCCTCTTCCCAGGTCCCACTTACACAAGCCCATACGTGACTGTGATCCCACCCCCTCCCTGCCCAGTTTCTATAAATAAGATAGAGGAATATATGTCTATTAACACCTTGTATAAAGCACATTTCATTCAATCAAGGCTTTTATCAAGACAATCCCACGAGGTACAGACATTTCAAAATTTCTATGTGGCACAACTGTTTTACTTACAAACTCTTTCTTACACTAACTACCAAATCTACTTTGCTCAAAATAGTTAAGACCTTGGGTCAAGGAGACAGTGGCATTAGCACTCAACAGAAAATGTGCTTCTCTACACTAAAATAGCCACTTAAGCAAGAATGTAGAAATGATTTATCTTGCAATGTTTGAAGTTGGATCTTCACCTCAGCTATGTCATGACTGCACAATCAGTCAGGGGAAGACTGTTACACTTTCATACAAAGAAAAAGATATTCAACTCTTCACTATGAGTATCTAACAAGTAATATTACCTTTCAGAAAATAAGAAAAAGCATAAATATTAGCTAGTGGAAACATTCACATTTATAACATTGGACTTGGAGACCTTCAGTGTTCCAGTCCCCAAATATAAATTCATGTTTAATAATAGGAAGGTAATGCAATTTCACTGAAAGCTGTTTCATTTAAATAAAGCTGTATTTGTAATCCTAAATATTGCAGTGCTGTATTAGCATAGGATAATGAGAAAAATATCAAACTGAAAACCTTAATTGAAGATTCTTAACAAAGTCTTGCAAACTAAATCAGATTTTGAGGTGAGGAAATAGCCAGGTAAGTTTGATTAGGGATTCCGTGATACTATTTATGCATTCACTATCCTTTAACAGCTATACAAAGTATAGGCAATTTTAAAAGTAGGAGACTATAAATGGCTTCACGATTAGGCACACTCAATACTGATAAAGCTTATGTGTTCACCTAACAAGTTGCAGGATCAGACCCCACAGAACCACCAGTCAGTCTTCTACAGATACAGTGAATCCAATATGATCACAAAATTATGCACCCATGAGACTGATTTATTCTTTTCAACCCATGTATCTATTTTCCAGAGACCTAATTGATTTTAAAAATCCCCTCTCTTCAGAAACCAATTAAGTTGCTCATGTGAAGTAGTTGTTGTAACTATGGGCACAAGTGCTTCTACTGCAATTGAGAAAGCTGCCAACTCGCAGAGAATCTGGCTCCACAATCTGTTTTGCTTCTATAACTTCTACCAATGTAGTGTCTAAATAAAACTCAAACATTGTACTCTTAAAAGAATTAGAAAGTTCATGTTTCTCACCTTTGTAGAAATTCTCTCAGCAAGATGGCCAGAATTCAAAGGAATAGTTGAAGAATTAGGGAATTTTAGCCAAAAAGTCAGTTAATTTTTCTTCTCTTGACCTGTCCAAGCTGTGCATGTCCTCAAATACAGTGAAATTCAGGTGGCCTTTAGTTGTCCAATATTTCAAGGTTTCAGTCATTATTCAGAAATGTAGCAGCGTAGTAATTAAGATAGCATGATCATAGCCATATTCCTAACCTGTACATACAAAAAACTAGGTACTATACATTCTGCATTTGAATTGAGTATTTTTGAGAATTCACATTATTCTTCATTTCAATAATATAAATATGAGAAGAGAGGTCTATAAATTATAAATGAGGACAGCACAGGATTTCTTCTTGTCAGAAGTGAAAAATCTGTGCATACATCAAACAGCAATACTCAACTTTCAAAAGGTCAACTGCAAATGAAGCTCTCTGCATTTCTTCACTTCTATATGAATTTAGCAAAGACAGTGTAATTGGTTAGAAAGAACAGGTATCATAACTGAAATAATTCTTTCCTAGCATACTATACACAATTACTTATGCTTATATCACTTATAGTGATGTCACATACAAATTAAATTATTCACATTTATGTTTTGGAGAGAGTATCTAAAACCATAAATACTGCTTTTAAAGTGAGTACATCAGAGAACGTACTAACGGCATGGCACGGAGGGAGATGAATGCATGGGCCAGAGGCAACTCCATTCTGAAGGCACAGAAAATATGCCAGCAGACATGACCTCCTGACCTGAAGTTCTAGATAGAGTACAACAAAAGAATAGGAACAATCAGCAATTAAACTAATGGCAAAAAAAAGGAAAAACATGTTGACCATCAATTTAAATTAAGTTTGTCACAGAAAAACACTAGCCCTGTCCTATTCGTTGCCCCCACACACACCTGTGCCAAGATAAGTACTTCAGTGAGCCGCAGGGAATGGGATGATGAGTATGATGTACATGAAAAAATGAGCCTTCTTTTTTTGCTGGAGAGAACAAACAATCAAGGACTGCAGAAGGTAAGGCTGGCTTCTTGCAGTAATAGTGCCACCTTACAGTATTCAAAATGCAGCCTCAGAACACAAGACCACTGATGGTGCAACAGCCTGAATAAACTACACTTCTTTCATCACAAAAAAGGTGGAATAAAAAAATACCATTTCCTACCAAGCTTATCTGCAGTACTTTTACACTCTGCACCAGTAAGACAGTGCTTATGACAGACTGAAAAGCATATACTTGATTGTAGTGATGAACTGCTTTAACTTATGATAAAATTCTAAATCAAACTGAACTACCTTTCCTGTGCTCAATCTGCAATACGAGAAGGTTAGTTCCATTTATCTTAAATTAGGTAACTCCTCAACTTAAGCTAAGTTCATATGGTTTAACTCAAAAGAATTGTTTGTGGAAGTTTTAGTAAAATGGTTTTTTGAAATACATTTTAAATACAATCAATATAATCATCTTTATTCAGTCAGGAAAGACTGTGCAAACATTTCATTATCTGGGCAGTTACAGTCCTTAACACTACTGTTCAGTATTCCCTGCAGTCTCAGAGTGGTTCATCTCTGCAATACTGACAGCTTAACATGCAAACCTAAACTAATTTCTGGCTGCAGGTACTACTTAGAAGGAAAAAGTGCCCTTCCAACATATACTCCATAAAGTCCCAAGTATTTTTAAAAAGGCTGAGGGGAATTAATTTGGTATTTACTTTATATATAGATGATTAGAAAAGTCAAATGTTTACTAGAATGAAATATCCTGCTAAAATTCTCCATTGCAAATGAAGAAAAAAAAATATTTTGGAGAGGCAACAGAACCAGCAAGTCACATCCTTGTGGGACCTCCATATATGTAACCATACAACTTGCTTATACTGCTACTCATTCGATTAAATAGCCTTCAAAGGGAGTAGATGTCTGATGGATTATTGTATTATAACTGGATAATTTGCAGCAGTAGCTCATCTATAGGAATATGGAACTTGCAACATCAGATAAACTAGCTATTGTATCTGGTCACATAACTTGCCCTAGGCAATGCAATTCCTGATGCTTCACTGGGAGTTGTAAAAAGTCCAGTCCATCTTCACTGCCCTCAATATTATTTCAGCTGATATACCCTACTATAATAGTGTATAGTTTGCCTTCTCAAATGTTACCCTAAAACACTTCCAGATCTTGTTGTCAGTAGCTCGTGGTTTCAAAGTTGATTACTCAGGCTGACATTTCCATCAACCATATTTGACACTGTCAGATGCTTTCTGAGCACACACGCACATGAAAATAAATATATACAGTGTTTATGCAGAAAACCCTGCTCACTTCTAAGAAGGATGCGAATGAAAAATACATTGTCTTAACTATGGGGTGGGGGGAACTTTTTATCTGTAAATCTCTGGTACTCTCAAAGATAACTGAGTTTCAATAGGAATGTATCCTTTGCATCAGGGGTACACTGCTGCTTATTTTCAAGAAAATCTACCTAAATTCATCCACGTAAGATATATGTCTGAAAAACTGTTGTTGGCTCTCTTCCTCCAGTATGCTAGAATACATACCTCCTGCCCTGCCAAGAGGAGTAAAACCAAACTATCCATGTAAAGGCTAGTTACAATGGCTTTGTATTGTGACAGCAGTAAGACGTCCAGGTTGCAAGCAAATATGAATCCTCTGCAGAAAAAATAAAATCTATACACAGACAAAAGGAAACAGCACATAGGGACAAGGAGTCTGGTAAACTGGAACAGGAGGGAAGAAGAGAACATGTAGCTGGATGCAGAAACTGGTCAGGCAAGGAACACAGGAACAGAAGACTAGGACAGAAGAAGGGTACACATAAAAGATGATGGAACTAGCAAAGTGGGAGCCAAGAGAACAGAGAGGCAAAGACTTGTAGAGCAGGGAGATCTGAATGAGAAGACTATGGTGTTTGCTACTGAGTTAAGAACTGCATTAGAAACAAGGTAGAAGAAACAAGGGTCAAGTTTCAGATAACAAGTAAAAGTCCATCTGCTGGAGTTACTGCTTCCTGGACCACACTGAAGATGAGAATAACCAAGTACACCATAATATTAAGATATCAGCATCCACCCATGAAAACAAATAGCAAAGATGTTTTCTCCACTGGTCCTGTTTCATGGAGCATCACAACCAGCTACTATCATCAGTTACATGAAATGACAATGGTCCTTGTCATCCAAGGGCTTCAGACCCACTGCTGAATTAGAAGAACATGCATAGAAGTCCACATTATGGAATTTTGCCTGTTTTCTCAGCTTGCTAGCTCAAAAAAAAAGACGGGGGGGGGGGGGGGGGGGGGGGAGCAGGGAAGGAAAAACATACACCAAAAACCTGTACAAGAACATCAAGATTACAACTTAAAGCCATAAATTTGTCCTGAGGCTAGTTGTTAAATATTTTTCTGACAAACTCCCTAAATTCAATAACCACAGGCTGACACATGAATAAAGAGTTGGCCTTCCGCATTATCGGAGCAAAAAAGTTTCATCAATAATCACAGTATTCAGCAATAACATGGCTTTCCATCTCAAAGAGGACAGTATCCTTTACCAATTTAGTGGAACATTAGTCCAGTACCTACCCTTTAGAAAATACAACATCTTTCTATTGGAACATCTCAGAGAACCAGGGATTTTCACAGAAATTTTTACTGCATTTACACTATGTATACTTGACAAACTAAATACACACAGAGTATGCACTGAAGAGGGTTTAAAAGCATGAAAAATATATCTGTAGGCATAAACCAGTAAAGACTCACTGTTTATAGAAGCCAGAAAAGATGAAGATGGAAATATTGAGTTAGTCCAAACACCACCCACTGATAAAACCCAAGGACTGTGATGAAATCAAGTCTAACAAACAAAAGAAGCGTAGGGCACAGAAATGAAAGGCCTATTTCTGGTATGCCAGAAAAATGCTGACCTCTGTTAAAAGTCATTACTTAAATCTAGTCCTACAACAGATGTCCAAAAGTATGAAACTTCCCATTAGCAAAAATAATGGGAAGGGCAAACCCAGGATTCACTGCAGCGTCATTTAGCATTGCTGCCCTGATCCCGAGAAACAGCCAGACTAAACCCACCAAAGAAGACCCAAATTACATCACCATAATAAATCCAGCTTTGATTAAGCCTTGAAAAACATTTGGAATACAAAACTTATGTTCCTGCTGTTATCTGTTCACTATGTACATTTTAATCCCCACCATTTTCAATAATTTTTTGCTGTTTTAAAAAAAAAAATCTGGCTCAACCAGTCAAGATAATCTGCAGACTTTTGCAACAATCAAGCCCGTGACCAGAACAACAGCTAACAGCAGTGCTTGAAACAGCCTAATGCTGTTACAGCTTATCAACAGACTGATAAGATAATGCTCTGTGCCTGCCTTTCTCCAGCAGAAAGATTTCAAGTTAAAGTCTGAACCAAAACCAGAAGCTGCAATCTCCCTCCCTGCTCTGCTTTTTTCTTCTCTCCTGCATGAGCTCTGAATGAGAGCAGCTTCAAGCCAGGCCATTCAAGCTAACTTTGAGGGGCAAGAGGAAAAAAACAATTACCATCTCCCAAATGGTGTACATGAGTGTCAGCTAGATGTTTTCTTATGGTAGCCTTCTACAGTTAACATGAAAGGAAAGAGGGAAAGTTACTAAAATATCAAGAAGCAAAAAGGATTTTATTTCAAAATGCTTTCACTGTCTTTTCTTCTTAAATCTTTAATAAAAGACTAAGGAAGACTTGTCATGGAAAACGTCTGCACGTTAAAGCAGACTCAGTTGTCCAAGCTAGACATCTGAAACAACATTAACTGCTTAACACTGCATAGTGATAGGATTTCCAACAACATCTTGAATTCTCTAGCCCATTTATTTCATTAAACAATGCATTTTCAGACACTCCACAGTGCTACCTCCTAGAGACAAATACAGTCTCCTCAGCATAAACTCTGCCATTGCTATTTGGCACAGAGCAACGATCAAACAGAACCACAGAGAATCACAGAAGTGTTGACACTGGGAAGGAGCTCTTGAGGTCATCTCATCCAAATCCTCTGCTCAAGCCATGTCAGCTACAGCAGGGTCCAGGACCATGTCCAGTCGGCTCTAAGTATCTCCACAGACGGGAAACTTCACAGCCTCTCTGGCAACTTCTTCCTGTGTTTGACAACCCTCTTGGTAAGAAAGTGTTTTCTTGTGCTCAGGTGGAATTTTATGTGTTTAATTTGTGCCCACTGATTGCCTCTTGTCCTGTCAGTGGGCACAACCACAAAGAATCTGGCTCCCCCGTCTTCATTCTTTCCCATTAGTTATTTGTGCACATGGATGAGATCCCCTGAGCCTTGTCTTGTGCAGATGGAACACTCCCAGCTCCCTCAGCCTCTCCTAACACAAAAGAGGCTTCAGGTCCCTAATTATCTTTGCAGCACTGTGCTGGACTCATCCCAGAATGTCCGTCTCTTGTACTGGGGAGCCCAGTACCCACCAGTGCCGAGCAAATTAGAAGAACACCTTACTCAAGCACTGGCAACGCTCCTCCTGATGCATCCCAGGATACTGTCAGCCTTTTTTGCCACAAGGGCACATTGCTGGCTGTCGGTCAGCTTGTTGTCATCCAGGACCCCAAAAGTCCTTCTCAGCAAAGCCGTTTTCCAGCCAGCTGGCCCCCAGGATATACTGACGCATAAGGTTGTACCTCCCCAGATCCAGGACTGAGCATTTCACTTTGCTGAACTTCATGAGATTCCCATCAGCCTACTTCTTCAGCCTGCTAAATGTTAGCTATGGCAGCTTGTAGTTTTTGTTTCGTATTAGCACATTAACGTAAAAAAGTAGAAACCATTGGTTTGCCGTAACTTTGCTAGCACATCCAAGAACTGTATGGCACTTGCTCTTCACTCCTTGGCACACTTTTTCCTGTGGAAAAAATAAAATCATTCTTTCCGCTTTCTATCCCTCAGAATTTGAAATGAAGTTGCAAAAATAAAAGGCTCTGGTATCAAATTAGTCAGGTCATAGCTTATAAAGTTAGCTTTTATGGGTAAGTCTTCTTGTTTGCAGAGAAGAACAAGTTAACTTCATCATTCCACTATTAATGTGCTGTTCCACAAACCTTTTGACCTTCACATTTTAAAGTCACTTCTCACTGTCTACTAGATCTATTTATAAAGTATTAGCATATTGTTTTCCTGGAATATGTTCTAAAGACTTAAAATATTATATGGTAACTGCTGTTTCACTCCTTCAGTTTACATAGCTCTGAAACATGTGCATACTCTAAACTTACATTTTCTTTTTTTTTAAACAACCACCCTTTTGATGAAGCATATTCTCAAAGAGGCACACTCCCAATCAAAGTACCTGATTCAGGTGCTCACCCAGGCTATACCCTTACGGGAGCAGCATCCACCATCACTACAGAAACAACCTGCTCTTCAAAATAACGTGTAGTCAGGTCCTTGGCTTAAAAAAAAAAAAAAAAAAGAAAAGAAAAAGAAAAAAGAAAGAAAAAAAGAAAAAAAGAAAAAAAGAAAAAAAGAAAAAGAAAAAAGTCCAAGAATTTATTTTTACCTTTTACAGCCTAAAAAATAGTAATAAAAAATTATCCGATCGTAAGAGGAACACTCCTATGGATCAGACTTCTTACAAAAAAGAACAAAACTCCACTCATTACCTTCACTGCACACTTTAGACTTTGCTCTGCTACACAGGCCTCTCCTCTACAAGAGCAGCAGCACAATTCAGATCGACATTGCTGAAACCTTGAGAAAGTCCTAAACTAGCAGGTAGTGCCATTATTTAAGAGTGACAGATGATTCTCTATGGCTAAAGAAAATTGCTGAGCACTGCAGTTTCAAAACCTCCGCTAAAGTTGGATGGAGCAACAGGCTCTCCCCATTAGGAAACAGCCACATTTACGTGCTTTCTGCAAAATGCTTTACTTTTTTATACAGGCCACCAAGAAATTTGAGCCTTCCTATATTTCAACACAGTGCATTACGAACCTGCAGATACACGTAAAAGTAACTGCAAAATTAATGACATGAAGATTTTGATTTCTCTAGATTCAAAATTGTAAGAAGCTACTGGTAATTTTGAATGCCTCACTGCTGTGTATCCAAAAATCAAAACAGACTATTACAGAGTATCTTAAGAAACCAGAAGGCCCTTTACCAGTCATAGCCCCTCTACTTTCCTTCTTTTCCCAAGTTCTTGCCACATACCAGTCCTGTAACAATACCTATATTGAGGAAGAACTCCATGTTATTTCTAGATTTTGCAAAGTGACAATTTACAATACATTTTCTAATCTTTTGATTTTGTTCACTGATGGGAGAAGGGGGATCCCCTGTTCTATTTGTGTCCTGTCTGGCAGCGCAATAATAAAAAAAGGGAGCAGCTCTTTGAGAAGCTTGTGTCAGCTTCATTGTCAAGACAAAGGTCACTGCATTCCTATTCATGGTGACCTACAACTGTACCCATTTAAAGACTTCATTATGCTATATTAGAGGGACCTCTTTCTCAGAGGTTTTAATTTAGCTTCACTGTGAGAAGAACAAAACAAGCAAGCACCAGAATACAGTGTTAAAAATAGTAAAAACTGCTGGGTTTAGCTACCAGCAGTCTCATCCCATTTGCCATCTGCTCTTAAGATGTGTGAAATATGACTTCCAGAACCACGTAAAACAAAATATAAAATTTTTACTCTGAAGTGCCTCTCTAAACTCCAAAACAATCAATCAAATTTATTGTACCTACACAAAAATTATTGCAACCTCTCAAAAAATCCAAGTTCCAATACCTTGAGAAAAGTAATTGGTTTAACCTTGACCTCCTCAGGCTAATATTAAATGACTATTCAAGAAGTAAACCTGGAAAGAAGTTTTAATTAAGAATGCTCAGGAAATAAAACTTTTTGATCATCTACACATTTCATACAGATTTAACTATACCCTAAGATCACCAAGTATGCATGTTCAGTTATAGGGCTTGATAGACCAAGTACATGAACTGCTCCGTGATATAATTTGACCTGGCTTTCTAAGGCTGACAAATTTCTTAGGATGAACAGGTTGAGTATTTTTAGTGACACATTTCCATTGATTACTGTTGAATAACCCTCTGGACTAAAGCTGGCCAGACCCCAGATAGCAGAAATTTGGCAGATATCTACATTTCATTTTCACAAAGTCAATGAATACTTGGAATTGGCAGGTCTTCAAAAAAACCCCTCTGTGCTCTAAGGGATGGAACTTGCTGCACTGTATCTCTCTCACACTTCCAAACCAGTGACCACAGCCCAAAACGAAGGCCACCTCCTCCCTACCAAGACTGCGTGACTGCCTACTGCCCCTTGAGACATGATGGGGCCATGAGCTTCCAGAGTAAATGCATCATCACCAACCTGGTCAAATTCCAAGCAGAGAGCTAAGACAATATAAATGCCCTCTTCAGCTGCATAAACTAATCCTTATTAGTCTTGTTCTCCAGATTAGGAAGTACTTTCTAAGATAATGTGTTTTTCATTCTAGAGATTCCTTTTGTTTAAGACATCAGAAGATCCATAGGCATATTTTACCCACCATAATCTAAAGCACCTCAGCAAAACATGCAAGATGTTTTATTATACATCTATATATATATATCCTCATTATAAATCTTAGACCAAGTCCCCAGGCAGCTTTCTAGTGTAGCATCATACCATTACTAAGGATGGCCTTGGGTTTAAAATTACCAAATCCACTGGAAACTTAATAAAAACAAAATTCTGAAAAGTCTCCATATGAAAATATAGTAATATGCTATATTAAAAAATGTAATTAATATTGTGATTATGAATCAAGCATTGTGAATTGAAAAAATGCCAGAACTAAATCTTCTTTTTAATCCTCAATTCACCCCATCTTGTACGTGCATTATGACAGACTGGTAACGTGATGACACAGTGTTTTTTCCAAGCAACATGCCTTGCTGTTTGTATCCACAATGAATAGGATGGCAACACTCAGAGAAGGAAGCAGAACTATGCTTAATGAGGCTACTACATGCAGAACCTGGTTTCACTTATGCCAGATTTACAGTGAACACAAGAAAAGGGAAGACAACCTAGTGATTGAAGGCTCCTGAATGTCACCTTAGATAATTAAATTACCCCATGACTCCATGACTGCCCCACAGCTTCTACTCAATTCTAGACAATCAGCCATTCCACATTTACTAAGCTGGTAACTATTCCTCAATTTCTCTCCACACAGACACAGGAGTCTTATATCAAGGAACTCAACTTCTATCAAAGAGATGAAATTCCACTATTTATCCCTCCAGGTCATAGGTATCAAAGTGAAACTGAGCATCCAAAAATAAATTTTTTGCATCAGTATCTATAAAACCCACAAGATTAGAGAATTAGTCTAAGGATATGGAAAAAAATTAATGTATTTTCTTTTGTAATGTAGCCAGACATTACTGTCTGTGAGAAAACAAACAACACTGAGATAAATCTGGGTTTTAACTGGAAGTAAAAAAGGGGACACAAGAAAAACATTTCAAACAACATAGATAACAAAGTGTACGGCACTTTCTGTTCAGCTGTTCAGTTGGTAGACAGGGTATATATACTGTGTTCCAAATGCTGTGCACAATACTTTACATTATTTTCTTAAGTATTTGTACACCAAAAAAAAACCAAACCAAACCACCAAAAAATTGCACAAAAATCACCTTAGAGGACTACTGAAAGTAAAGACCTTTACGGTCTATACAAGAAGCCAGAAAACAAATTTGAGTTTAAGAATATGCAGCATATTCCTCCATATAGGACACATTAGAAGAAATTACCACTTGGACTAACATACCAAACAATTATGTAAGCCAGATCCGTTATCCTGGAGGGGTCATCTGTGAAGACAGAGCCACCAAACTATCAGGTTTTAAACATGGGATACCCATCAACCTAGTCTAAAGTCCTAGCTTGCAGGGCGATGATTCTGATTTGTTTCTAAAACAGCACGGGATGAAATGCCAGTGGAACCTGAAAGTTTTCTTCCTTAATCTTATTTTAGGAAATACATGAGCAAGTTTTGCAGAAGTTTCCCAGTGAAAGATAATGTGCGGAGTATGAGACAGACAAAGCCTGGAAAATTCCAGCCCAAATGGTTAAAGCTGGTAGTCAGCAGGAGCTGAAAACACTGTCTTCCATTCCAAAGTGACACATACAATGAAAACAGTGAGGTAGTGACTTACGACATTCTCAGAGTTATCTTCTCAGGTATAACAAACGTTTCCACAGTCACACTTGCAACTTCACCTGAACACTGATTTCTAGTTAGCGGGGGGAAAAAACAGAAGCATCATTCAGACAAATACGTTTTTTTCATGCATATAATACTGGGGGGGGGGGGGGGGGGAGTGTCAGGGGAGAAAAAACAATTGAAACAACATAAAACTAATGGAATACATTGAATTTTTCCAGTATCTTCTCAAGATCTCCACAAGGCACCACACAGTTTTTCTTCATCAGCAGTCCATAAACCTGAAATTGTGATCTCCCTTTGCACCAACATATTTTTAGGCCTTTTCCATCGTATTTTCACTTTGTTTCCATCCCCCTTTCATTTCACCTATTTCTTACTCTAAAATTTCACCCACTACCCACAAGTCTGTGTCCAATTTAAATAATTCAGGAATTACTACAAATTTTAGTCAGCTCTTCTAGAACACCAGCAGGCAGACCAGACAGGCACTGCTAGTGGCTTGGGGCATACAGACACATCCACAACTCAGGGTACCATAATGCACTTGTTCCAAAGCAAAAATACATGAGCTACTATAATAAGAAGCGTAAGTTCATGTACAATTTTCTGTCAATCTTGTATATCAATTCTTCTTAACACTCCTGTTAGTGATAGGACACAGGTTATCATTCCCCACCTTTAATTCCTTTAAAAACAACAACAAACTAAACCAAGAACTAGTGGAAAAAGAAACTGAAGGGACATTTTGCTTTCCTTTCTCCTTCTCTCTCTGCCACATTCCTAAATAATGCTTTAGTCCATGTGGGTTACGACTACTTGCTATGTAGTTCCTTCTAACATCTAGCAGACAAACCATATCATGATTTCTGTGCATTTTACCATATCCTTAACCTTCACGATTTAAATAAAAACTCCGTATTAAAGTAGGAAAAGGTCTAGTTGTGTTCTATTTAGAAACATTTTTGAATTACTGGTAAACTGTGGAAAGAACATACAGAATTCCAGTCATTTCCTCCCTCAGATTTTCTCCTCAGTGATTCCTAATAATGTTCTGAATATTAAAAAATTAGCATATTTCATATTTACTTTGGAAAGGTTTCATCCTTATTTGCCTTTCCGCATGTCAATGACTTTTTCTTTTGTCCGTTTATTGCCTTGATTCAAGCTGATGTCTTCTGTTCTTCAATACTCTACTTTTCAACCATTTTCAGATTTTCAGCACTGCTACTCTTATATTCACATGCAAAATTGAATACAGATTAAGGAAGTCCACAAACTATCTTCACATTACCTATAATGCTTTTAAACATTGTGCTATAACAGTGTTTTTACTAGGCTTTCCTTACAATGCAGTAGTTAAGAGCAGGAAGGAAAAAAACTAAAACAACAAAACCCAAACAAACAAACCAACAAACCAACAAACAAACAAAAAGATAGAGGAAGAGGACTTTCTAAAATCTTTACTTTGAACAAAATTGTATTATATGCATCATTCTGGATTTCCAAAAATTACAAAACATCTTTGAAGTTAACAATATGCATTTTATATATTTTTAACCAAAACCATATACAAAAAGACACAGATTAAAAAAGTTTAGGTTGTACGAACATTTTAACTTAAAGGAAATGTGTTAGGTTTTGCCTTGGAACCTAAAGGTATGAGACAGAACCCCGATTTCTAAAATAGCGCATTCAGATATCTGACCCAAAAAGAAACTGAAGACAGACAAAAAAGCTGAAAACATGCCGGTGAGTTACACTATTTCTTCTCAAAACTTAACCTTATAACATTTCCTTAATAGGCTCTCAAAAGTGTGACTGGATAATAGAAGTCATATATTTTATGATTTTGTGAATAATGGGTTTTATTAGTATTAAGTTAAAGCAAACAGCCAGAACAATACATATGCAACTTCTACTACACACAATAAAGAATGTAAATCATAACCTCTGCAAAACAAAAGGTACTGAAAAAGCCACCACAGTGATTAAGGACTATTCCATCCCTGGTAACAGGCTGGGTTCTGCTTTCAGAGCACCGTTGTTTGCTTATTTAAACTGAAATAGGGCGACATACATAATCAAGTATAAAGAAAAAAGTTAATGGAGTTACATGGATTCTATGAGAACAAACTCTAGGCTAGTAAGGTGGGGGCAGGGGGGGAAGGTAGTTTACCTAGTAAAAGAGATTACAAGTGGGCTCAGGTTTCCATTTTTAGTGGTCAGGGACAACAGGAGAAATTACCCAGGATTTTTGTAACAATTCATTTAATAATACACCACTTTCATGACAGAAGTGTTTTACACTTGCACAATGTTAATAACTTTATTATACATGGAAGCCTGTAATAGGCTGATTACACAATAAGACTGCAAACAACCACTGGTACTTTCCTGACACCAGAAAAGTACATAAGACTGAAACATCACCAAGAGTACATAAAAAACCATCAGCATAAACATCACCAAAATTACATTAAAAAACTAATCAAAAAATACATTTGCAAAAAGTGGTTTAGAGCAGTGCCACTGCCTTTCAGCAGCTTTGAATGGCCACCAGTATTTCTAGCAGGTTTCCGTGGCTCCACAGGCATTAATCAGGATTCACATATAATAAATAATGTACCACAAAATATACATAAAGTAAGGCAATAATTCCAATGAAAAGTTCTGTTGATATTAACAAGCCACTCAAGTTCTACTTTTGTAGTCCATGTCATCACCAGAAGCCTTTGATGGAATTGCAGCCTTAGGCCCTCAAAGCCTGCAACGACAAGCTGCTGCAAACCCCTGCAGCTGTACAGGGCTCCAGTGACACCACAGGTGTACCTCTGGGCACAGGGGTCCATGTTAGCTGATCCTCATGCAGGACAGGGGCCTTAGTATGCACAAGTGGGTGCATATTATTTCTTATCATACATGGAAACCTTGACATAATTCTAAAACATGTGGGTGTTTACTGTTAATCATCTGATGTCATAAGACATCAGAAAGTACGTAAGAAGATACGCACTTTCTGGAATGTAAATCTTTTAAAATGCTAACTATTAAGTTGGGGTGAGAGAGTGAGTAGGGAAGAAAAGGTGTAAATTAAGGGGGGGGGGAGGGCAGGGACAGGGACAACAACCCAATATCAAGTCCAGAGGAACTGGGAGCACAACAAAAGGAAGGGAACCTTATACACTAAAAGAACATGGAAAAAAAGAGAAGGGGAAGAGCAAGAGGACTTTGTTTGAACCACCTATAATAAATAATGTATCCCAAAAGCCTATCTGGATTATGACTGTAGTTTCAAGTTAGGGTTCTAATGACATGAACCAGACACACACGTTTTTGTTCTCACTGTCTGTGTCAACAGAATCTCTTTACGGAATTACAGTCTTACACAGGAGTTCTGGGGATATTATTGTTTATATTAAAGCTACCATTCTGGGCTCTTTGTACGGACCCAAGAATACTTGCTCCACCTGCCTGGAATGAGCATCACCTGGAAGAACAGGAGTATTTTAAAAACAATGAGATTTAGGTAGCAAAATTCTTTCAGATCAGCCCAGATATTAAAAAACAGCAATTTGAAATGTCATAGATCCCTTCCTCAAAATGCTGAGATATATTCGTCACTATCTGTAAATTGGAAGTTCCAATACACTAGTGGTGCATAGAATTCCCATGCTTCATTACACTTTCCTGAGAGTAAAGCAATTAGAATAAACCTTAGTCCTAGGAACAAAGTTAATTTTTTGCATTTTAAACTTTTGGGCTATTCCCTGACAATCTATATAATGTAAATTTGATTGCTAAACATTGTCACTTGAACAAAAACACTATTTTAATCTATTGATTTTTGATTAAAAACCATAATAAACAAATCTAAAAAAAACAAAAAATCACACTAACAAAATAAAACTAAGTATGAAAAGTTGCATTGAAAGGGCATGTTACATTATTCTTAACAGGACCATGTAGAAACATTCCAATGGCAGTGTTGTCAAAACAAAACAAAATTACATTAAGAAGACCCCACAGCCTGGTCACAGTCAGGACCTTACCTGTAACTCTGGCTGGTTGGGGTTTTTACTCGTGTACTACATGGCTCACTTACATCAGACATCATATTTGTATACCCTGAGAAATCTGACACTGAAGTCCTTACTCTATGGTCCACTTCTCCATTAGAGTTAGTGACAAAAGTCATTGGCACCCTGCTGCCCGACTTAAACTGAGAACCAAACGCTTGTGCAAAGTTCTCGATCTGGTAGGTTGCTCTAGGCTCTATGTCCTTCTGAGGATCTATCTGGCTAGCTAACTCCTGAGACGGGATCTGAAAGCTTGTTGAGGATTCTAAGTTTTTCTGTTCCTTCTGGCCAGTCAGTTTCTGAGATGTTGACTGGTAGTTGGATGAAGTCTCCAAGTTTTTCTGCGGGTCAATGAGATCATCCAGCTCTTGAGAAGGAGTCAACTGTTGATGCGTAGCCTCCAAAGCAGACAAATAAAAGCCTGGTTGAGATCCAAGCAACATCCCAAACGGAGGTTTTGGCAACGCAGTTGGCAATACTGAGGTAACAGATTGGCTGAAGCCACACTCAAGTGGAGATGTAGTGTATATCTGTTTGTCTTGGAACAGAGTGTGGTTATGCAGACTTGAAGACAAGCTAACAAATTGAAAACTGGGTCCAAAAGCAAAACCAGTACTATTGGTTGTTCTTTCAAAAGCTTGTTGGAGGTATTTGGAGTATTCTTGCAACATGCTTGCCTTATCGTTTGAAACTGTTTGAGAGTTAGGGCTCAAGTTTTCTTCCTGAACCATCTCTGAATGTTCACCTGAGGTGTGCAAGTCCACACGCTGTTCAGTTATACTGAAAGGATCTTCTTTCTGGCCTTCCGATTTGTGAGAGTACTGGTCCAAAAGGCTCTGTAAAACTTCATCAGGAATACCAGACTTGTCGTGGCAAGACTTTATTTCACTATTTAAAGATGCTGAATCAATAAGAGACAATGGAGCTTCGTTATCCATAACACTAATACCTGCAGACTGGATGACGGACTGCTGGGAAGTCATGTGTCCGACATTAACTGAAAAGGCACTGTTACTGCTTGCAGTTTGCAAGTATCTTCTTTTCTTTGAAAACTGCATGGCATCATCGTAATTGCTACTTATTTGACCTGTTTTACCACCTGTACTTTGGAGAAGGCCAATGGTTTCTACACCGGTGTTGGCTACTAGGCCTAGCGAGCCACTCTGTTTCCCAGACAGTGGTTTTTGCCCCAGAATATCTGGCAGCGGTGATATAAAATTAAGGTAACTTTTGTCTGCCTGTTTCCTGCTTCCTTTTTTCAAGACCAATTTTGGCACCTTTTTCTGAAGTTCTTCTACACCCGTGCCAACTAGACCACTGCTGGAAGACACGATAGGAATATCAACTGCATAATTTGGTATGGCCACATTACTCGTAACTTGAGATTCAGTTACTTTGCTGCTACACTTACTTCCTTTGTTTTCAGTGGACGTACTTTTTGTTTTGCTTTTTCTCCTTGAGGAACTTGTATTTCCCTGAGACAATGCAGCCAAGCTACCCATGTTATTTGACAATCCGGGCTCCATCCCAGCCCCTGCTTTACCTATGGCTTCACCACACGTTCTTCTGTGCTTCAACAGTCTATCAGTCCTCGAAAAATACTGCTGACAAGTGTCACATTTGTATGGCTTTTCTCCGCTATGTGTCCTCTTGTGTCTCTCCATGTGGTACTTCTGGATGAACTTCATGCTGCACTGGTCACACCCAAAGGGCTTCTCCCGACTGTGGATCTTCTCGTGCCTCTGCAGCAAGTACTTCTGGATGAAGCCCATGCTGCACTGGCTGCACTGGAAAGGCCTCTCCCCCGTGTGGATGAGCACGTGTCTGCGCAAGTGGTAGGAGCTCCTGAAGGCAGCGCTGCAGTGCTCGCAGACATGAGGCTTCTGGTTGGGGGACGCGATGGCACCTTCCACATCTCCCACCAGGGGGGGTTTGGACGAAGCGCTTGGCTTCCGCTTGGCTTTGATTCCCTGAGTTTCTGGCTTTGGCCTCTTCACCTTCTTGACCTGGGCATCGTGCTTTGGCTCGCCCGAGCTCCCGGGGGCGCCCTCGCCCCTGCCGCTCAGGAGCAGGTCCCGGTGGGGATGCTGGTGCAGGTGGTGGAGAAGGCTGAGGTCCTGGATCACGCTCTGGCCGCCCCCCTCGCCGCCGCCGCTGCCCAGCCCGGGGGGGCGCTCCTCCCCCGCCCCCCCGAAGAGCCCCCCGTAGTGGTGGTGGTGGTGGTGCGGCGGCTGCTCCTCCTCGTCCTGCTCACTGGGCTTCTCCTGCTTGATGCTCACCAAGGACTGCAGGAAGCCCCAGGGGCTCCGCTGCGCGGGGGCGGGCGCCGAGGGGAAAGCCCCCACCGGCTCCTTCTTGAAAGTCATGTCCTGAGGGGGCGGAGGCGCCGGGGGCTCGGCCGCCGCCGTGGAGGAAGCGACGGCGGAGCCCGGAGGTAACACGCACTGCGGGGGATGCTGGGCCGCCGGCGGGGGCGCGGCCGCCCGGGTGAAGCTGGTGACCGGGGGCAGGCGGTGGTTGAACATAACCATCCCGGGGGGGAAGGTGGGCTCCATAGCCGCCGCCCTCTTGCCGCCGCCGAGGAACCCGCCGCCGAGTTTCATCCCCCGGGAAGGCGGGCCGGGAAGGAGGCACGGCCCAGAGGGGCTGCGGGACCCGCCGCCCGCCCGCCGAACACCGCTGCCGCCTCGCTGGCGGCGCCCGCTCAGTGGCTGGCTCCCGCGGCGGCCCGGCAGCCACCACCCGGGCGCATCGCCGCCACCCCCACCCGCGCCGACGGGCGGCCCCCGGCCCGGGCTGCACTTACGGCTCCCGCCGCCGCCTCCAGTTAAAAATAACGCCGCGTCCGCTCCACAATGGAATTAGCAGCCCCTGTGCCCCGCACCGCACATGCGCGGCGCGCGGCACGCTGGGTACGGCCCCGGGCCGGCCACCAGCCCCCGGAGCGCGCAGGCGCCACGGGCCCCCGCCCGCCGCCGCGCCCGCCTGGAAGGCGGTGCCATGTCGGGGGGCCCGGGCCGAAGCGCCGCCCGCCGCCTCCGCCCGGGGGCGCGGGCCCGCACTGCCCCGGGGCGCGGGAGCCCCGCGCGGCGCCCAGCGGCGGCCTCGGCGGGGCGGGCGGCCGTGCCCAGCACGCCGGCGGCGGGCGCCGCGCTGCCGGGCGGGGCAGCGGCCACATCCCCCTCCTGCCGTCGAGGGGCGCGGCCGCGCGGGAGGGGCCGGGCAGCGGGTAACGCCAGACACAGCCCCTGGCGGGCGGCGCCCCCGCCCCTGCGGGAGAGGCTGGGCTCCGGGCGCGTCGGCAGGTGCAGCCTGGCGGCTGCGGGCCCGACGAGCGCGCGTACCAAGCGCCCGGCACAGGCGGCTGCGTGCCCGGCGGCCCCGCTTCCCCGGCCGGGCGGGTGGCCCCGGCCGCTCGGAGCTCGGAACGACGGCGGCACTTGGGAGCGAAGGGCGCTGCTGCCGGCAGTGGGCACCGCCACCCGGACGGGCCGTTCGCGTTTCACCCGGCGCGTTGCGCCCCCGCTGCCGCGGCGAGGGCTCCGGCCCTGCCCCCTGCAGCGAAACCCCAGCCGCCCCCACCGTGGGGCGGCCTTTCCCACGGTGTGTCAGTAGGGCACGGCCCCGGGCTGTGATGAACCCTGGGCGGAACGCCGCACCATTTCTAACCGCTGACTGCGAGAGCCTTTTCGATCCCTGGTGGGGTTTACTGCCGCATTCCAGGTTCTGTTGTAAAGTGCTGAGGTACCTTGGCTTAAAAACCTGGGATTGAACATATAACACTCGTTTTCATCATTAACATTATGGCAGTAATGGAGGTGTATAAATGCCTTCTGATTTTTATCAAGCTCAGCCTGCAGCGATCTGGTGCTTTCCATAGGCCTGAGTACTGCCAGGCCTTGGGTCAGACTTTAAAACCTTGAAAATGTCCAGTTGATGTAAAAAAATGGAAGTTAGTGCAATTTCTATACCCAACAAAATTCTGCAGTCAAGTAAGTACAGCTTGTTCCTTTTATAATTTAAATAGTTTTCTTTAAAGAGCATGTAAACTAACAGTTCATTTTAAATTGTGAATTAAATTATGAAAGTTTAGGACTGTTGGGTTTAGCTAAGTGTTAAAAGAAAGACCAGGCATTCAAAAAACTTAAAAGCAGCAGTAAAATATTAGTCAATACCTATGAGAAATGAGTCTGTCCCTTTTTTCAGGGTGTCTGTGTTTAATGGTAAGCTGGGATGCATATAAGCTAGCCCAAGCATGAAGGGCAGTAGGACACTCATATGGAAAGCCAACTTTGTCCCTCAGTTATCAAGATAAGAAACCTGTCATTTCTCTCATTCACTCTGTCAGCCTTGAGATACTCCAAGCAGACTTACCTCTGTGTTGTACACCCCATATATCAGGAAGATGAAGAGACCCTGTAAAATAAAATGGAGGGAAAAAGCTGTTAACTCTAATCATTTCAGCAGTAGAAATACCTGAAATAAACTTTCCTGGGAACAGACAAAAGAAGACACACTTCATCAAGGTCAATTTATTTTTCTATTTTTCAGCATTATAAGCTGCACCTTGAGCATTTATTTGATAACATGGGAGTACATCACCTACAGCGTTTGTGGTAGTCAACTGTTTGGCAATAAAAAACACTTAGCACCTAAGGATCTAAAGCATTAATTAGAAAAATTAATTTTATATTTGAATGGTCTTCTGAATAAAAGTGCTAAATTTAAAAAAAATGTGAAAACAAAGATGCTAAAGCAAACAGAATGAGCAAACATCTTTACTTCTGTTGGTTTTTTTTAACTGAAATTAGGAAAACATATATTACCAAATTCTACACTACAAATACATTCCTGCATATATATTGACAAATACATACAACCCACTTTTTAGAAATTTAAATAGAAAGAAACTGATATATGAGAACACAAAAAAAGTGCAAGTAAGCAAATAGTATACATGATTTATCAAAGTGCTTTTAACATCTTGCTTCAAATTGTTCTATTATTAGACAAAACAAGCTAAAACCAAACAAAACACTTTAGTGAGTTTCCCCAAACACTTTCACCTTATCAAAGGATGTGTTTCCAGGCTCTAAGTTAACAGTGCAACGCCTTACTGGTTCTTGCAAATCTGCAGGCAGAATCCTGAAAAATGCAGGCTAATTACTAGGAAGAGCAGAATAGCAAATCAAAATAAGATGTACAAGATAGCTTCCTAAGAAAATGCTTCTGTAACTCAGATTCACCCTGTGTTTATAACAGATTTTTAAATTTATTTGTAAAATGACCCTATCTAGTAATATTAATATTTAAACTGACCACTTTAATATATCAAGAAAAAAAACACTTTCAGACAGAAAATATTTTCGGGAAAAAACCCCAAACCTACATTTGAGTACCAAAGAAATTTACAACTTTTGTAATCCAACATGCAAAGTACTTGAAGACAGTTGGATTAATTCTGGATTTGCGCATCAGCAAAATCACTATGTTATTAGGCAGGGAATAATACATTCATATGTAATATTTCTATGAATTACCCAATGCCACTAAAAATCATTGACAGACTGGTTTTGCATCATTTCTTTTGTTTAGTTTTTCAAAAGCACTCATATCCAATACTTACTTCCAGTTATTTCCAGATTACATCAGTAACTTCAAGAATAAGTTAAGAGCAGATTCAGAGAACAGACAGCTACATTTTTGGGTGTGCCTTCATACAAAACATACCCCAATTATATCATGCTGCTTATTTGTAAACAGAACAACCAGAATCCAGAAGCTTGCCAAGCAAAATTATTTGTAGAATAAAATGACAGTTTTCTCTTTAAATATAGTGTTAGTGGACCATTCTGAGTTCTTCCCAGTATCATCTGAAATCTGCATTTTGACTGAAAAACAAAAGAGATGAGAAACTTTCTCTAAAGTTACACTGAAGTAAAATTAGTTTTATCTGAGATGGAAGTAAATACTGGATTTTCAGGAAGATGCACATCATAATTGCATTGGACATAGGCAACTGGCAGCTGATTGATCAAATTGTTCAACATACAGCAAATAAGCAGCATCACAGGTGCTTTGTAGCTGAACACTGCAAAAAAATCATTCTAAGTGTCTTAGTACAAAGCTTTTAAAGAATCATTAAGCTTTTGATAGCACTGAAAGCTGTCAGTGATGGCTTCTAATGTTAATGCTAACAATACAAATGTAATAGAAATAAATAGCTAAATAATGTATGCATTTTTATGTATTAATCTGATTGGGGCCTGCTTTATACATACATAAAAAAGGAGGTGGTGTAAAGTGTAAACCTTTATTTCCTCCTATCTCCATTTCAAGTTCTCAGGATTTTAGGGATTTCTCTCCCAGGAAAGAGGCTGGAATGGGTAGATGCCAGAGTAAGAGGCAGAGAATAATCAGCTATTGTTAAAATTGGGGGGGGGGGGGGGCGAGGAAATAAATTCCTTTCTCAGGCTTCCCAGAAGTGTGAGTAAAATCACATGCCACTTATTATTCAGGTACTTTCATGAGTGAAAAGTCTTGCCAAAAGTCTTCTCAATCCAAACAATATCGTTTGCTGTGATATTAAGATACATACATTTAAGCCTTCCAACACCAACACACTGGACTGCTTTTTCATTTTGAATTGCACAGATACTGTTTTTAAATGCTTCTCAGTCTCTTTCGAGATCTGTTAATCTTCTATAATCACAGGTAAGCAAACTAGTTAGCTACTTAGGTTTGGATGTTCAGTAATGTTACAGAAAATTCAGAAACAAGTTATTAAGGATTCCAGATCTTAAATTGGCATGCCAAGTTTTTGCTTTTCTTGAGCTTGATCAGCTCATTTAAGTATTTAACTGTTAGAGATACCAAGTACTGTGGACATTCTTAATTCTTCTTGTAGATTTCTGTGAGGTTTTGGTCTTGTTTTATCTTGTTGTAGTGGTGGTGGGGTTTTTTTTTCCTTTAACATCAATAAATTGTGCAGGCCAACAAGGATTTTACTTGTTGCTTGCAATGAGCTACATCCAGGTCTTGGCACCTGCAACTGGTAACAGAGGGGTCATTTTCCACACGACAGTGTCATCAACAATTACCTGTACAGGATAGTTTGTGGTCTGTCTGAAATCAAAATAGAGAGATAAAGATCCTCAGGTGGTTTGAAATGTTAAAAATAATATGGTCTTGCATTATTGATAGTTCACTTTCTTTAGCTCATTAATTGCAAAGAGTAAGAGCTGCTCTGTTTCCTCAGTAGACCATGGTGTTACCTGCAGTATGGTTCTGTGAGCAGCTGCCTCAACTCTTCAGTTGCCCAGAAGGCAAAGAACATCTGACCAGCCTGAGAATTAAGCAGTGTTGTGACCAAGCCAGTAATTTTATCCAGGACTGTTTATTTTACCTGTCGGGATTTAAAAAAAACCACGCCAATAATCCTTCATTAAGAAGCATAGTTTGTATAGGCATGTGTAGGCACATTTGTATTTTTTCTGTGTTCCGACGGCAGGTATGAACACCCAGGGGAACTGTAACCACATTAGGCTAAGTAGCATATACAGATAGCATAAGGCTGTCTGTGCCTCGAAAACGTTAAAGGTTTCTAGGCAGAAAAACTGGCCATGAGTAGAGAAAAGAGAACATACAAGCACACCTGTCATTTTTCAAGTCTCAGGGAAAAGTAGGACATTTTCCTGGTAGACATCGACTAGAACTTAAAAACCTTCAGCTGAGCTGGAATCCTGCCTTTTGGAGACTGAGGAACAGAATTGCTGTGTGCTTAATTACAGATTTGTTTGTCACTCTGCAGGGCGTAAATGGACTGCTCAGGTTTTAAATTTGGCAGGTCTTCACAGAATTGTCCTTGCTATCTTGAACAAATCAGTCTATGCACAGTTCTAATCTTTAGCAAGTTTGTCAGGATCTGTTCCAATTTGGGTGATACCACTGAAAGTTGACACTTACCAGAAGTTCATTCTGCTTTAGGGCAACAGAAAGCTGCAGGACAATTCTTTTATCAGACGATTTCTTTCCCCGATTTTAACATTTGTCTCTCAAACTGTTACTATTCCACATTTCCTAAAAGCTTCCTTTTATAGACAGCATATTTCATTCAAAATTAAACAATAAATTACAATCAATTTTTGGTGTGGTGGAGAATGTTACACTGACACTTTTAATATTTTTAATTTCAGCACCTTTTAAACATACCATTTTCTAGTATGTGGAATTATTTCATCCTTCTGTTAATTTTTAAGCCTTTGATCTTTCATTTGTTTGACACAATTTAAAGAGATGTTTAAGAATTTTCAACTACTAATATCCATACTGGAATACTTCAAAAGGTCACTTAAATAAAACTATATTAGCAAAACATGTATGTAAACATTATATAGAAGAATTGAAGAATTAAAGTCAATTAAATACATTCTTAGTAAATTAATATGTAATAAAAACAATTCAATATTTAAAAGCATGCCTCTAGTATGAACTTTAAGATTTCCATCACTGAAAAAGTTTGTGTTGCAAGGAATTTTCTGCTGTATGGGATAGAGAAAGACAGAAGATCATGTACAGGTATACAGAACTAATTCTGCTTATTTTTTTGTAAATTAAAAAATAGCTGTATTACAGCAGTGGAAACTGCAGATTGCAAATAGAACTCATCTTAATCACACTGTCTTCCTGCAATCCTAAAAGAATTAAAAGTTGTCTTGGCAAGGATAGGCTAGGAGTTTACTGTTTGTTTTAAAACCATACCAGTGCTGGTATCTATAAGCCTCAGGAAAACTGTGCCATGCAACATCAGGGTTAATGCAATGGATACCAAATTCAAAAGTTACAGGATTTTTCTACCATAGATGAAGATGTCCAAAATCTTTACTTCAGCATTTAACAAGTATGACATTTGAAACAGTACTGCTGTGACATTTCGAAGTCGCTGTCCCTCAGGCAACTACTTGAGCTCTTGTAGTTATCACTGAAATTAGTACTTGCAGGCTTGGCAAACAGGAGGAGACAATGTGATTTTGATTCAGATTTTCTGCCTTTAAAAACTAGAAGTTAAAACAAACAAAAAACCAAACAAGCCAAAATTTTGTAACACTACCAAATTAACAAATCCTCAGAAATTTGGTTGTAATAAACTGTCATAGCAAAGGCCCTGGAGCAAATCAGCAACCTACCCTGTGAAAGATTCTTTGGTATGGCCTTGGAAATTAATTCCTCTCTGCCTCAGTCGTAAATGGAGCCAGATGTTATTTCCTTAGTTCAGAGAGCCATGCTAGAAAGATACTTCCATTAACGTCAGTGAAGTGGAGATGCACAGGTAGATCAACACCAAGAACCTCTGCAAGAAATGAAGCACAGTTTTTCAGGCTTTGCTCTATACACATTGCTCCAAAGACAAATCTATCCCATACTGAAAATTATATCAACAAACAGCCTGAAACAGAAAGTCTGTCTTTTATCCATAGAACATCTGATGATTCAAAAAGTGACAATGACTTTTGAAACACTGATTCAACTGCTTTTAAGGGAAGTAGCAGCAATAGTTGAAAAATCTGATTTTAGTCAGATGAGTGGCCTAATATCATAATTCCTAGAGCTTAATGCCAAGAAAACCTCCACCTTAGTTACCAGGGACGTTATAGTACCTTTCCTTCTCAGAAACACATGCTGCTAAAGGAGCAACATAGGAAATTTTAGATGAAATCATATTTAATGTGTGCAGTAGAATAACTGAGATCTAGTGTATTAAAAGAGCAGTTCAGATTCCTGTCCGCCTCAGCAAATTAGCATTCCATGTTGCCAAATGTAAGCCTATCCTCAAGTTTGTTTTAGATAAAGTCAGCAATAACCTCTCTGCATAAAGGTATGTTTAGAATGATATGAAATTTTCATGTTTAAAAAAAATAAATAAAAAGTAGTCATCTGTCCACCTCTCTGCTTAAGCAAGGATATGCTGTTTATGTGTCAGAATAAGCTATCGTATGGCAGATATAGCAAATTTCTGGTGTGACTGAAGTCTGTCATCGTAACAGGTTTTTTTAACCACCTTACCAAGATCCTATTGGAGCACCTCGATAAGCCTGTGTTGATCTACTTTTTGAGGTGATCAGGGTCCTTCTTTCCACCTGTCTTTCAAGAGAACTACTTGATCTTTGCATTACAGTCAGGGCTACAGGATTTAAATTTCTTTTAATGGAAATTTATCATAATGTAAAAAGCTTTCCTTCTTCTGTTTCTTCCTTTCAGAATTATACTTTACATATCAAGATACTCTTCCATAGCATACTGACTGCATGCAAAGCCAAGACGACATGAAGAGAGTTTTTTTTTTCTTCTGATCAAATTAATTACCATAAATACACCATCACCATATAAATCAAAGATCTAAAGGACAGATATATCTGTTATTCATATACATACACACAAAGTGGTTTGAATAAAACCTAATGTGTACTCAGGGCTTGGCCTTGCTATACCATTGCGTGATTCCACTGCTGTACAGAAAGTGTCTTTCTGTACAACATTGTGTTAGAATACTGGCTGTTGGGAAAGAATTGCCAGTTTCATTCTACCTGCTTACTTTTACCAGCTCATAACTTCTATCAACTGCCATCTATTCCTTGCGCTTGTCATCTCAGAGATGTCTTTATTAATAAACCATGCTTTCTCATTTCATAAAAGTTTCTCCAAGTACTTTCACTGAGCTAGGAAGCATACAGAGAAATGGATTATTTCACCCAAAAATTAATCCATGCTATTTAAAACAATTACATCTCTTTAATACCTTTTGTATTGAAAAACTGTTGCTTTACATTCTCATTCTAAAGTTGGTCTGCTTCACCCAAAACAAGTTGACACATGTACAAATAAGGGCAAAACCTGTTTGTAACATGTTGATGTGGTACAGAAAATGTTGATTGGCACCAAATCAAGCTAAACTCTGTATTTCGTACATTTATTAGCACCTCACAACATGGTTAGCCAATTTAGTCTCAACCATTCAGAGGTATTACAGCATTATTAAATGTGAGCAGTGGGGAGAAAAATCTGTCTCAAGAAATTTTTCTTAAGAAAAGGAAATATTTAGAATTACAATGGTGTAGATTAGACTGTAAGAATCACTGTAAAATCTCTATAGGGAAGCTAGAATACAGCCAGTGTAATCCTAGTATTATTGTCATTTACAAGTTTATATATGCAAGTATTTCTCCACCTTACATGCACGCACAGGTACATGCATTGCAGAAGATCCCAAGGTTGTACCACATGCTGGAAGCTGCTGTATATTGCCCTCCTTTTGCTATATAGTAATTTAAAGCCTAAGGTTACAGCTTCTCTGAATCTGTAGACCCTAGAAAAAGTTCCGTGAACTATACTGAATGCAGAATCTGCTTTTCTAAATTTCTTCTTTTGAGCTCCTTAGAAATAATAGGCAGAGCCCTATAAATGTACAGCCAATGGCTAAAAAACATCTGAGTGTTGCCTGTTCAAACCAACAGGATCTTTTCCACAGATTTGAAAGCTCAGACTCTATTCTAAATATTCTTATTTTACCATAACAAAAACTGGACAATAATAACTCATACTTAATGATCAAGTGTGTTGGATTATTTTTTGTTAAGCTACAACTGTAGACAATCTATATAGCTTAAAATATTTCTTTTAAGATGTCAAGACACACAGATACTTTCACACGTTCTAGATGGAGCATTATTCATCCTAGATTTCATTGCTAGCCTAAAAAAAAAAAAAATAAAAAATAAAAAAAAAAATCCTCAGAAAGGCTTTCCATCTAAATTCTCTCCAGTCAGATGTATTCATGACGGACACTATTTCCCATAGAGCTAATCTCCTTATTATGTGACTGAACAGTTTTGCCACATCCTCTCCCCCGTTTTTCATGTCATTCACGTAATCCTGTTTGGAGCAGATGTGGAGATACCCTGTAAAAGAAACACAGTATTTGAGGCTTCATTCCAAATACATCTTTCCTATTACTGTACATTCCTGATGATGCCCTCCTACATTAGCAGAAGCCCTTTTGGACTTTCAAGCAGAAGTTTTGCCTGAGTACAGAGAAGGCTCTTGGCACAAAACGGCACAGTTACTGGTACAAACTCCTTCTTGAATGATGAGAAAAGGGCATAAAGATAAGACAGCCCTAAGTGCTGTCTGTAGCTCCTCCAATGCTAGGTCACTGCTAGTGAATCCTTCTAGGGAATAATGCTCACCTTTAATATTAGAGGGAGATCACTGTATCTGTGGCCTTTCAGATATTACTGTTGCCCTGTTGCTGTTGCAAGAATAAATGCCTTAAAAACAAATATAAAACACATTCACAAAAAAATCCCATTATCAGAAATTATTTGAATGCTACCTCTTACCAGAGGTCACACTTTTCTATTGGTTCTGAATTTCTGTGAGAGGCAGTAATTGCTTAGGTCCAGATTTGCAGAGACTTGTCTTCAGATAGCTCAGTTTTAATGGTTTAAAAATAAATTTCAAAATGAGTTAGACCCTGACCGCTGTTGCAGATCTGGGAAACCTTTGATGGGCCCATGATATTATATTCAAAACTATATATTAATATACTTATATTTTGGTTGTCGATCTGAAACTCTTAGCAGAGTGAGCAACTACCCAGAAATAAGGTTGGGTTTTTTCCCCCTGCCTGTTTTTCTGTCTTTTAATCCTTGCTGGGAAGATGAAGTCAGTCTGGTTTTTGTAATAATATGAAAAAAGTTACAAATATTAGTTTTGTAACTTCCAATTTATAATTTCAAAAGGATGTTAATTCAGATTAAATAGTAAAAAGCCAGATTTTTCCCAAACCAAAGATTCAGGTGACAAATATACACAGCATTGTTTTGAGTGAGAAACTTAGAAATTTTTTCTGAGTCTAAAAATGTCAATGTGAAAATAGTTTTCAAAGGTCATGCTTACATTCTCTTGATTGTTCCATGCAAATATGTTCAGCTTACAATCTGAGTTCTTTTATGAGCCAGCCCAGCCACATGATTGTGAAAGCTACGATGTGTTCTGACTGCTTATGCATCATCAAGCTATCTCAACTATTTAGTTTTATACTCTACGTTGGGTTCCAAATATGCCTTTGAAATTTTGCTTTCAATCATCTGTTGTTGCAGTTAAGAGTAAAAACCACTGTTCTTACATGCTTTGGAAGACACTTCATAGTGTCCCGGCGTACTACGCAATGAAGCCTTAAACTGCTCAGTTGATGATGGTAATTGACCTTTAGAAAAAAATCTGAGAAAAACAAAATCTAAAACGGTATCTCAGGTATAATTAATACAAAGAACTTGCAGTACTTTACCTTAGAAAAAAGTCCATATAAATAATTGATTGTTCAATCACTGCCTGAATATAGGCACTGAAATTAATTGCTACTTTAGGATTGACCCAAAATGCTTATGTTCTCAGTTCTCATGGCAAAATAAACAAAAACATTTAATTGCGGGGTGGGGGTTAAGGGGGGAAAAAAAAAAGAGAAACATTCAAATTTCATTTAGCTTCTTTTTGGAGTTTTTAAATATTTCATAAAATAGTGGACTTGAAAAGGATAGGCATATTAAAGCAAATTATTTACACCTGAAAACAACCCATGTTTTCAAAGTTCTAAGAAAGCCAGTCTGAAAATGTGATGCAAGTTCACACATCATTTCTTTTGAACGGAGTTTTCATTTCTGCCCAGCACTAAATAACTCATACTTCAGTTAAGCAAATTTAAGATGGTAAGGAAAGAAAAGTCAAGTCTATTTCCACATAGGTTTGCAAATGAGACAAAGTGCTCTAACGATGTATTTTATGAAAAACAATTATTTTAAGTTTTATATTCCAAAGAATGATATCACTTTCCTTTGCATCACATCTTTCAGTTCTTTTTGACCATTTCTGTCATGGAACATTTTCATGTCAGCCTTCCCACTCTTCTTATAACGTCATCCCCGTTAACATTACATGTGTGGTTAGCAAGAAAGGAAAAAAAGCCAATTCAGATGAGATGCAAAGCAGCATGGGGGCAACATTATCAGCAGGTCTGTGAGGAAAGGTAAGGAGGACAAGAGGAAAAGAAAGGGTCAAACGAGGAGGAACAGAAAAGTGTCAAGTAGGAGACTGTATCAGGCTGCTCGGACAGGTGCGATAAAAACAGATTAGAACTGTCTAAATGTCAGAAACTTAGTCTCAAACCTAGCCAGCAGAATAATTCTTAAAACATCACTGCAAAAAGAAACAATGGTTCTACAGCTTTCAAGATTCAATATAGACTATGAATAGGATATCTGCACAAGGAAGGTATTAATTGAATCCATGCAGTATTAAAATCCTCCTTTCAAAGCAGATGTTAGTGTCTGCAATTCAACCCGTTG
This sequence comes from Falco rusticolus, assembly GCF_015220075.1. NCBI lineage: Eukaryota > Metazoa > Chordata > Aves > Falconiformes > Falconidae > Falco > Falco rusticolus. The sequence continues at coordinate 35,372,995 of NC_051197.1, forward strand.
GTAATCTAACCAGAAAGCACCCTTAAAAAGGTATGACAGTAGAATAGCACGTCTATAAACTGATTCACCTCTGTGCAGTGTGATTAAAATCAGATCTTTGCTGACCACTCTAGGAAGCACTGAAAGTGGCTGTAGACAGCCATCGAAGAGCAAAAAGAAAGACAGAGACAGAAATGAATATGGTTTTCTACTAGCGTCTTCCTTTTGCAATGTTTATTTGTTGGGTTTTTTACATACTAACAATAATTCTATGTTTATAGAATCAGTAACCATTTTCATTTGGCAGTGCATGGGACAACCGTCCATTTACTTGTGCTAACTACAAGGGCAAACTGTAGCCATCCAGGTTTCTTTTGGAAAACTCTTATGTCAAAGCATTGATAAATATGTAAATAAACTCAAGAGTTTAGTATGACCTGAAAGATTTGTACAGTAATTTTCAGGAAAACAATGCTACAGGGTCTTCTAATAGCACAGTGGGGGGTTGGTTTTGGTTTTCTTGGGTTTTTTTCTAAGTTAGTCAGTTAAGAAAGGTCAAATCAACAGCATTCCTTTCCCATCAGTTTTAATACTTGGAAATGTCTGGTTAGTCTGGAGAGCCTGCAGACATAAACAATGCAATGCTGAACAGAAGAGGAGGTTTCATATTCTAATATATCTAATAGCAATGGGGGTGGTTTTTTCATATACATCCTCCAAGTATTTTACATTTTTCTTCTAGGAAGTACTTTTCACGGTGAAAGGGTAGATTGCATGAAATTTTAATTTAAAGAGACATATTCTAATAGCAATAAGCCATGCCAGGGTATGCATTACTAGACTTATCGGCATGCCTTGCAAGCGATTGAAGGCACTTGGTCTTCAGCCTGTTTCTTTGCAGTGTACCCAGGACATGCACCAATAGCCTACATACATACATCTCTGTGTGGCCTATTACTACTACATATTAATCAACATGGCAGTCTGATGTTGGTTACTGGTCATCCCCCTATAGCTAGAGAGTACTGAAAAACAAAGATTTTGCTTGCAATTAAAAGATGACAGTGTCATTAGAGTCTTGGGAGAACCACAATTTTCAGTTCAAAGAGGCATTACTTTCAGAGTTCCAGTCAGTGGTTAATTTCGCTAAGACAAGCGACTTTGGATGCAGTACAGTAATTTTGTACTAAAACCTGATGATGAGCACAAAATGGGGGGAAGTCAATCCTCCAGTGCATCTTAAAAAGGACAATAAAGAAAAATTCAAACAAATCATTCTTATCACAAAAATATATGTTGAGATTTTAGTGCCTTAAGAGCACTGGATGGACTCTATTACATTTACTAGCTACATTTACTTTCTCAATTTACAAAGCAGAGTAATCCTAGAAAAAAGGTGGCTGAAATTAAGAGGGCATAATTCTTAGCCTGTATAAACTCATTCATTATGTGCAAATTCATATACGCTGTGTTTTGCCTGAGTCGTCTTCATATTTTTGAAAAAATTCTCCAGTATGTCTTGTAATGGATTGGTGCGTTACCTCACACACGTATGCACAATATGCAACACTAATTGTATTCATGACATGAAACATTTTCTTTGGCTGACAGACTGAAAACAAGAACCCCGACTTACTTGATTACTCTGTTAAAAAATAATTTGATGTTTAGTTCATTATGGAGCACATGTAAGAGCTACAGTGCATCCATTCTGGAACTTCAGGGTTCCTATAGAATCCTGCGTGATTTGTTTATGATGTGGTGATGATTGACTGTCAGTTACTAATAAATGGTAAATAAAAAAAGTAACCTGTGATATTAAAGTACTACATTAGCTACATTGTGATTAAATTACAGTAACACCACCAGCTATAAACCTTTATAGAATCTCCTCAGCCATGCAGTAATTCTCCTAACTATACTATTATGTAGAGCACAAATATTTCTTTGTAAGTCTGAAGCAATACATCAGGGAAGCATTTACTGCTAAAGCTAGATTGAGAGTAAATGCATCTTGGGTTGCTATGAATAAAGCTCTAGCTTCTCATTACTTTATGACAAGACACAGAAATTCACTTTACTTTTCATTTAAGCTTTTCTGCTCCAGTTTATAGATGTATGCCTTCACGCTTTTATTCCCTTCTCGCTTCAGCCGTACGTAATAAATGATTATAAATTTTCACATTTGACCACCTTTCTGCTAGTCTCATGCTTAATGCACAAAGTTAGGAAGCTGCAGGTAAAAATTTCACAAACACTTTTATTTATGATGTTGTCCTTGGTAACGGAAATTTCAATGTACTGAAATGAAAAGTATGATTAAAGGGATACGACGCCCTGACAAGGATAGTAGAGGGCAGCCTTCTATTTCCCACTGAAAATATATAATACTTTTTTGACATCAATTTCATAGAGAATAGACATGGGCTAGTCATGAAAAAAAGACACAAACATGTTTCTAACCTCAGTGTTGTTGTGCTGTCTTAAATGAAACTTATTCCAGAAATATTCTGTCCAAGTTACTTAGCTTTCAAGTTAAAGGCAGCTGCATAGCTAATTTTGTATAAACAAGATACTGTGCACTTGGGGTGGGGGGTGGGGGGCAGCGTTGGGGAAGAGAGAAAGAAAAGCTCTTACTGACAATTTTCTGCAACATTTATAGAAAATAAAACACACTTCTCCTGTTAAAAGAGATATTCTTTTCTCATTTCCTCTTGTCACTTTCCCTATCATTTCACCACTGCAATAGGATTTATTGCTTGGAGCTTTTTCTGCTTCTGATTCTAAACTCATTTTAGCTAACTTGTATTGTCCTATGCAGCTGAAAAGTCATGATATACTTGAAATATTTTAGGAGTAGTACTCTAATAATGACTGATGTGTTTTTAAATAAACCCATTTTGTCTTCTCTTTAAAAAAAAATACAAATAAAAGTTTTAAAATTCCATACAGCATTAGAAATATTGATCCTGTTTCTGGGTAAATGAGGAAATTGAAAAAATATTAAGGTTATGTGGTGAAAAATCATAGTCTTAGATTACATGAAAAATAAAATAATCTAAAATCACAGAAGTGGATTCCATTTCTTGAGCAACTTTCAAAATAAATCATTTCAGTATTTCACTCTTATAAACAGCACATTTTGGCAGATATTACCAATTAAAATAACTTTATAAATTTAAAATTAAAAAAAAAATATCACCAAACACCTGCTAGATTTTACCATCCAGACAGGTATTCTACCCAGTTTCCAATAGCATAGATACAAATATAAAACATCCTTCTGAAATTTCATGTTTATGAAAAGAAGTCTTGAACTGCCACATTCCATGGAGTTCAATTAAGTTATGTTTAAATCTATTTTAAAAATATTCAAGAAAATAAAGCTTCTACTTTTAGGCCTTTTAGAAAAAGCAACCTGTGCAAAGGAAGGGAATAATGTGGGAGTTCTGTACATGAAACATTGAACTTTTCACCCCTAAATGATTGTTTCAAATCCTTCTTGGATAGGTACAGTCTAAAACTTGCTTTTACGCGTTGGATGTTGAACAATATGCACAAAGCTCGTGGATTATATTCACTGTCAGATGCACCTGTGGATAAATCATAGTGAATGTTTTTTGTAACTAGCATTAACTGTCATAATTAGCAGAGAAATAGTAATGACCAAACTATTCCTGTACTTCTGTGAATTTCATAGATAACTATCTTGGCAGGGCAACTCTAGCAAGTTACACCTTTTCTTTAACAGTACTGATGATTTAAAGAAAAAAATCCAAAATATCTTACTAGTATTCAAAAGTTATGCTTATTAAACTCCTGAAGCGTTCACTCCCAAACAAGGGCTGAGGATTTCTTATTTCTTTTTTTTTTACAAATGGATAAACAATTTTTTCTGTTGCAGATACCCAGTCATTATGTTATTAAGCCAAAAACCTCATGGATGTACACTCAGAACGTTTTTCAATCTGTACTTGTAACAGCATCATACCTTTCTCACTAACAGGAGCTGCAAATATTTTGTGACAGCTTCCATTTGTTGGCTAGCTCTCACAGAACCCTGAAAAATACATTATGCCTTATGTCAGTTATTAAAAAAAAACCACCACAAATTATAATGAAGACAAAATTACTGGCAATTATTATTAGAATGTCTGTCTTAATCCATTTCCGATTTACTATTACTCTGTTTTACACCTTGATTTTTTTTTCTTCTACCTTACCACACAATTACAAGCTACTGTAGTCATCTAAATTATTCCTTTTATAATCATTGCCATTATAATACCAGCAATCTACATTGCTGAGCATTCTGTATAGTGTCCTTACTGAAGTACACTCTATTCCAAATGCATTTTAATATTTGCAGTTTGAAACCTGACAAAAAAAAAAAAAAAAAAGACACACCACCAACAACTTAGATTAGACATGTGGGATCAATTATGCGAAATAAAGCGTACAGGTTAGAAGTACCACAGCAGAGCTCACACTTTCTTTTTAACTTGCTAATGTCTCTGACCCCTCTGTACAAAAGCACTTCAATCAACATTCATATTTTTTTTTTTTTTTAAGCCTTACCATTTAACGGGCTGTAAAAAATGTTTAGCAATCAATTATACACATCAAGTTGATGCACTGCAGGACCGAGGTCATTTGAGCTTACAGCTACAGCTGAAAGTTTGGGAAAGCCACATGGGGAGCAAACTAGCTTTTCCCTTCTAAAGCTGAAGCAAAAGGACAGCTTAATTAACCCAACAGAGAGCATCTCCTCAGCCTTTCTGAAGCTCATTGTAAAAGCACTGACAACTGTCCTTTTGGGCCTCAAAAGCATTTGCTTTATGTCTTCAAGCTTCAGCTGTGCCTACATGCAGTGCCAATCAGAAATGTCACAATCAAGTGATCATATTAGATAAATTTGATTCTGATCACATGGCCTAATCCAGTGCTGGAACAATAACCTAAATCTGGACCTGGCTAGTTATGTCTGGTATGAGATATGGGTCAGTGAACATAAGTGCTCTATTTGTAATCATAAAAAGAGAGATAATGCATAGGATGCTAAACCACTGCTTTTCCTCCCCTTCATCTTATGGGGAAATTGATGGTCAGTATTCTCCAGAAGGATGGAGAGAGCATGTGGCTGATTAGGAACCAGGGGTTTACTCTGACTATGCATCTTTTAAAGATATTTCTTCCCTCTCTTACTACTATTTTCAGGAAAATGTGATTAAGAAGAGTAGATTCCCCACTGTTCAGCTATGGTATTGCTTTTCAGAGAGGGAAGTCTGCTTCGTTATTTTATTAATCAAAAACACCACCCAACTTATTCTAAGGTTTTAGGCAGCCCAGCATGGTTTCTCAGATAGCTTCACCTACTCTTCTTAGGGTTCATACACAGGCCAGCTTCTTAGCTTTTAAGAATCTCCAGGATGTCATGTTCCTTACAGAGTCTCTTTGGTAATTGCCTTGCTAAGCTAATAAGAAGAACTGTAGCTCTGTGGTTTTCTTTGCCACCATCTCTGGCAGGGAGAAGGAAACCTCATTTTACAAGGGGTTTGCTTTTGCTAATACTAATCCCATAGCATCTAACTAGGCCAATCACACTTTGTTCAGGACCGTCTTGGTAACTTATTGTGCCTAGGTTAAACAAACAAACAGACAAAAAGGCCATTTCACTTACATCCCTATTTTCAGATAAGTGCTTACTCCTAGGACAAATCAACAGTTAAATGGGAAATGCAGTCTAGAGGCTTGACTTCTTTCTTCTTTACTGTAGTCTTCAGAAATAGGGTAACCAGAATTCTTCCAGAACTGTATGTGAATTGAGGTGTATAGTGCATGTACAGGACACAGTACATTAAGAGCATCCAGCATATTCACAGTGCCTCAGCACAAGTGCTGCAGAGTTAGTAAATGTTCAGATACCTCTGATCCCACCTAACAGACATTTCAGGGTTGAAAAGATCAAGGGAAAACTAGACAGGTGGTAGCTCTGTCCAGAAATCTTTCACCAAGTAAGGAAGTTCTGTAGTTGTACAAGTTCAATACTAAAACTGTCTTAGTTTGGAAGAAAGACTTCAAGAATATTGTTTCTTGCCTTGATTTTTGGTGGTTCGTAACCTAAATCAGGCATTTGTCTGAATTATTACAGATGCATTGATCTGACTTCAACCTGAAGGTTTCATAAGACTGCAATAAAGCTTTCTTCTCATTAACCAGCCAAGCACATAAACATTTTAATGAACTGTTTTTACGTGGTTCATTGACTAGCTCCTAGGCTCCTATAGTGCAAATCACTTCTCCGTCACACTCAGCCCTCTCATACAGGCCTTTCTCCTCAGTGTACAAAATGCAAATTGAATACCAGTTCTATGGAAATTCAGCAACTATCGTATTCTAGCCAGTATACCTCCCAATAGTAAAAACATTTAAGGTATTGAGTCACATAAAGACAATCTCCAGCAATCACAGGCAACGAAACAGAACATGTAGAAAAGCAAGCTTCGCTGTTCTCACCAAGCAAACCGTTAAGGACCACTGGAAAATAAACCTCTTGGAGCTACTGCCTTGCACCGCAAATGTTTCAGACAATGAACGACAGTGTCGCCATGGAGTATTGGGCGAGCTAAATTGTCATCAATCATAGAACAGACCATCTCCCAAACAGGTATTTATTTTGTATTGACCTAAAGGTTGAAATAAATTATTGAAATCAACATCAGTGTAGACCAAATCTCTTCGGAATAATTAAATGATGTTAATGACAAGGATTTTGGTGTATACTAGTCAAGCTTTAAACAGCAACATGAAAAGCATAAAATATTTATTGTTATGTTTTCAAATAGACTTTACGACACATTATATATTTTTGAGATTAAAGATTAGTTCTAACACATGATTTAATAATGAATGCAAATTATAAATGAATATTTAACAAACCATATCACGTTTTATGTCTTAACATATCCTTTGCCATTACTGTGACTGAATGAGAAATGGCTCTGTGATGTATTGTCCTGCTGCCTAGGGCCCTGGTGTTTTCACCTTGATATGGCCTTTAAAATAAATTAATTTGTTAATGTTTAAGCGCTCTGTGTAAGAGTTGACATAAAACATTTATAAGTCTGTTTGTGATTGAATGAGCCATGCACTAATCAAATAATATTTATTTTTAAAATAATTTGGCCAATTGTTCCATGAAAAAGATCTGGAAATGTTTATTTCCAAATTGAGTTTGGGATTAAGTGGTACTAATGGTACCATAAAGATGTTATATAGTGTTAATATAACCTGAGTATTAAAAACATAATGAATTTGCTATTTATGAACCATTAAGTTTTACCTCAACCCTAGAATAAACTTCCTATCATTACAGACCTATTAAATAACTTCTGTCTTTTTTCCTTCTCTTTATCCTTATTCCCTTCTTTGCTTTCCTCTTCATGGTCACAGAATCATTTTTGATATATGTAGGATGAATTAAAAGGCGTTTAAAGAAAGCAATATTTTATTTTACTCTGGACAATATTTTTTAGTATTTTGTTTGCTTAAGTGACTGAACAGACTACCACCAGAGAAACACAAAGAAATTTTTTGTTTACTTTTCATTATTAGTTTTTAATGCTATATCTATCCTTATTAAATTTATTTTGATGTTGCAGGTAAAAAATGGAAAGAAATAAGGCTTCTCAGCTTCATAATTTTGTTAATTTTAAGCGGCCCAATTCAGACTTCCTGTTAAGAGAATACACGACATGCAACTTAAACTGAAGTATGACCATTACCATGGGCTGGAGTCTCATTAAATTCTCCAGCAAGTTCTCATGATTGAAATAGTAAGTCCCATGTCTGCCAGCACTGAACTGAGCTGACCGCGTAGATCACTGTCCTAACTTAATTGGCTAGGAATCCGACTTATGGTAAGTTACTTAGTAAGTTACAGTAAGAACTTAGCTAGTAATGTTTTACATTTACATAAGGTTCTCAATATTTAAAGATTAACGAAGAAGGAGAAAAAATATCCGGTAAGAGTTTTCCTCTACTAGCCCTTTCAACTCTATTTCCACACCACTTATGACCCAAATAAGGTGTTTAAAGAAGAGAGCATCAGATATTTGAGGAAAAATAGAACAGAAAAAATTAAGAACAGAAAGAGGAAGATTGGCCAGGAAGAATGAGATCCAAAAGGACACTATGCAGTTAGAAACAATGAAATGATTACCCTTAGGTGAGGAAGAAATTAAGAATGAGTTTGTTATCCTGCAAGAGAATTCTTACAATAGCAATCCTTACTCTTGCCTAGCATCTGCCTTGCCTGTCTGCAGTACACTACCACACAGAGGTTTGGAGGTTCATTTGTTTTCCGATTTTTTATATATTTTCTCACATTTCCCAGACATCCCTACCTCTTCCAGTTATTTTCCTTCAGTCATATCTCCCTATTAATTTTTGCAGATATTTTCTTCACATTTCAGTCTCCAGTGCTGTCTTTCTCATTGCTGTTTTCTTGTGTTCACTTCAAAATATTTCTGACAAAAAGCTATGCTACCTTGCAAGACTTAACTCATGATCAATTTGGGGATCACTCCTATTTAGGCTCCATCTCAATTCAGAATATTTTTTTCATCTGCAGCTTCCTATATCTTGGGGAAAGCTGCTGTCATCACCAGTTGTCTTTCAAGAGCATTGAAATGAAGAACATCTAAGAGTGTCCAGTACCTTGTTATGGACTGAAAATACAGTTGCTGCTGAACAGATTTGGAGAGTTTTTATTTTACTTTAAATCATTAAAGTCTTTCAAGAGCACCTAATAACTCAGTTCAGACTTCACATTTATTGGCATGAAAAAACAAAAGCAAGCAGATCCCGGCAGGATTAAGTCTAGCTGACCACTGAGCTGCTCTATATCCATGTCCTTGCTTATACCAAGTTTGTGATTATGCCCTGACTGATCCCAAGCTAACCATAGTACAGTAAAGATGAAAGAACAGGTGATAGGGACAATTGTGTCAGGGTTATGCAGTGTTTACCCATGCTTTCAATACAAAAAGCCACCATTCTCATGACACACTGTAGTTCTGTGCTGATCCCTTCGCATTCAGACAAAAGCCAAAGCTGAAGGCTTGATAAGAGAACTTTCACTCAGTAAAACATTTCAATTCTCCACACTGTTATTCATGACCCAGGATGCTTTTGTTCCAGACTTAAATCCAGAAGATAACGATCTTGTTTCTCTTTCCCACATTTTTTCCTTCCCATACTGAAACTCAGACTCCCCTCAATCACTTTACACCAGTGTCTTTTCCATTTATTGACTGAACAGTTAATACAAGTCAGGTAAAGCATCATACTTAAAGGAAGAATTTTAAAATCCAAGCAGCACATCAGACTACAATGTGAGGATTAACAGAACTTCGGTTTAACTTTCGGGGTTTTTTTTAGGGTTTTGGTTTTGTTTTAGGTTTGTCATGTCCTCAAAGTATTAGCATGTTATATCAAGCCTGATGCACTTTTCAAATATGATATTATTTTTTTGCCCTCCAATCACCTTAGCTTTACTCTAAGGTCAGTCTCCTTAATTCCATAGAACGGTTTCCAGGGGAGATGCACAGATTTGCCTGCACTGCCACCATCTTTTCTCAAAAATCTTAACAAGCAACAACCCCCGCACCAAATACCCTAATATTCATTCAGGGACTTACTCAATGCCCAGTAAAGCCAACCAAACAATTTCATAGACTTTGGTAATGCTTTACATCAGGCTCAGAGGTAACCAATGACGATAAATCAGACAAGCAGTTTCATAGATTCCTCTCTCACTCAACTCTCTTGAGCTCTCTTAAAAAGCACACAGTAGATACAGCCTAATGTGCTAGATAAGAAGCATTAAAATATTATGCATCACTGTACACTGAAGCCAAGATCATGAAAATCACTTCCACCTGTGACAACATAAAATTTGACTCAAGGTTCACACAAACTAGCATTACAATATTATGTTTGTGTTCCTATTACGTCCATTCTGCCACATTCACCCAGTTAAAATCTCTGCTTTGGAAATCAGCAGTTACATTTATGGCCAGAGAAAAGGAAAGGAGCGAAATTTAGATATGTGAGAAAGCACTATTTAAAACGGTAAGGGAGAAATAACAGAGTAATCAAACAGCTGCTTCAGAAAGCAACAATGCTTTTAGCATTACCACCTGAAAACTTAGGAATGAAGAAAACGAAAACAATTCCCAGCTAAAGTATAGACAAAGGAGATAACCCTCCCATAGGAGCACGGCATGATAAGTAGCCACAGGGAGAATCACTGCGATCAGTCAGGAAGGCAGGAGAGTTATTAGCTTAGCCCTGAACCTCCTACTTAATGTGGGGCCAGTGGTGATAGTTAACAGACCCTGGCTAAGGTGACAAGCTCTGGACCTGCTTGAGGAAATCCAATTGAGAAGCAGCCATGAGGAACAACAAGCTAGAAACAGATGTTTCAGCTACCAGGATGTGCACACATTTAACCTGAATATGTAGAAAAAATATTATTTTCTATAGATAGTGATTTCTTCTCCTTCTGCAGCTCAGGTACTGTCAGATCTCATTATCCACAGCTAAAGTGCTTCCTTCGCATTTTGGAATAGATCTTAAATCCAAGCAGAACTGTTTGAGTGACAGCTACTGAATGAAGAATTCAAGGTAGTAGATTGATACTCTGAAGATAATTCCAGCAAAATTCAAGCAAAACAAGGCTGACTCATAGGAATACAAAAAGTTAAATTTCAACACAAAGTTAAAATAATTACGAATGCCCATTTAACGCAGCATAAACCATCAGGAAAGCTAGCTTTCTTTTGGCTGTCAATTCATATTTAGCAACTAATGTTGATTATGTGTAGTTCTATCAATACATATCGAGACCATTGCCAAAATAGGACAGGAACAGGTTTGTCAAAAGGAGCTAATTACACTCAAGGGCAATTATTCCAGATACAACAAACAAAAAGTTAAAGTCTTAAGCTAGTCTTTTGTGCATATCTGGGTTCCATAGCATAAATAACAGGAAAAAGGTCCTATGGCATGTTAATATCTATGATACAATATATATATAATATATACTCTCGTGTACATTTCCCCTTGCAGTTCTAGAAATCTCATTAACATTAATGAAAACTATATATGCACCTCAAGAGGAGAAAATGCCCTGCTATGTTGATTTTTACAAGACATTTACTATTCTCAACACAACATATGCCTGTTCCAGATTTCAAACACATCCCATTTTAGGGACATACAACATCCCTAAATAGTTACTGCTAAATTCATTTATGGTTCTACATTAAAAAGTAAAATAAATAAAATATGTATAAGAAACTAATACCATTGACTCTGATTGCAAAAGCCTTTCTCCGAGCACATGAGGAACAGCGAAATCTCTTTAGAACGTTTTCTTCTATGCTTTTCTTAACTTCTAAGCCCGTATAGCTTCAGATGATAAGACTAAATTAAACTACTCTTTCAATCTCTTACCTTTCTTCATTCTTAATTCTTCTAAGTTCTAAATTCGCAAAAATTGGATGTTAATAATACCCGTTTTTCCAAATTATAAGCACTTACGGTTGACATAAGGATACAGAAATATTTGTTAAATATGGCCTCATAGTAGTGTTTCTTATGAACCCAAAGCAAAAGTTTTAAAAAATATGCCTTCAACCTGCTTTAAATAACAATAATTTTGGGAACACTTTGAGAAAAAGTTTCTTCATAACATAGCTTCTACTTCAGAGGAACTCGGTGGTCAAAAGGCCAGGAATCTATCTCTTTTTCATATGTGCTTAAATATTTCATTTCAGCCACTTCAGAAAGCTACAGGCTTCTCCCAGGTGAACAATAGTACAACTTCCCTAAAATAAAACAGATTTTTTTAGAAAAAAAAATATGTTAAATGTACCATATTGAATAAAATATCTGCTCCACTTGCATGTAATATGCAATTCAGTTTATTCTCTTCTCTTGTTTCTGTCATTCCCTTGAAAATGTTATCTTTCTGAGCAAAGGTTTTGTTCAAACAACTATTTTATACATGTAAATAACTAGAAAGTCCCAAACGTCAAGAAACAAAACATCATGTCCTAAAGCAGAATGTAAAAAAATTAAACTGATCTGTGAAATCTAGGTAAACTGCTATAATAAAACCAAATCCATAAAAACATATATACCACTTTTTAAAATTAAGTATCATTTTCGTTACCTCTATGTATTATTTCTTTACATTTCAAGTAACTGAAAGTATTATGTGATAAAGCAACTAAAATACAGCTGGTATCTGACAGAAAAGATGGCAAATGCTGAGTTTCTTGGGAAGTCCAACTCTTGAAATAGTGTGCTGAAGAACACGTGTATCTGCAGGAAATCTAGACAGATGTCGGGGTTTCACCACAGAAGCAAACTGTGTCTGTTGTATACTGTGAATTGCAAGGTTCAGTCCTACATTTCTTTCCTGAATAATAAGCAGACGTTCTAAAATATTTAAAATAAAATATTCAACAAAACGGAAAAGTGCATGCATCATGACCTTCAACAAAGATGTGCTACGAGGACCTTTAAGAGCAAGAAAACTACCGATTAGAAAAAAGCTCCATAAATGCTTTCCAATTTAAATCCAGTTTTCTTTTAGCAGTATAATACCTGAAAATATCATAATAGGTAATTGCCATTCGTGTGGTACTTCATGTAAAATTCTTTACATATATGAATAACTACAACTTCCCATTTTCATCACTTACACCCAAAGAAGCTGAAAGACAATGCATTTCTGTAAGAAATATCAAAATATCTACGCTGGATTTTGCTAGCCCAGGGGATCAGGGGCAGGGATAAATAAAATCAAGACACACTAGTTTCTACAACCATCATCATACAAGAGTGATATGATTAGCATGCCATCTCTTTAAGCTGCTTGCCACCTCAGATGTCTGTTTATAGTGGGGTCTGCTAGGGGCAGGTTTTGGCACCCCAGAGGCAAGGCTTAAAATTCAAACATCTAGATCACCCCAAGATGCTTTAGTTTTCTGCAGCCTACTTTCCACGAACCGCAGTGATATATTTTACATCATAGATCAACACTTGTGTTACTAGCATTAGTAACACAACCACTCTTCTAGTGATGAAAGGCCTCTCAACTCCAGCTTATACAACAGTTCAATTCCTTATTTTGCATAAAATTATATTAAATTAAAAATGTATGAATGAACCTTATTCCCAGCACTTTGCTCCAATGGAAACTTAGCTCATTCCACATAGTGCACCTGGAAGTCTGCAAGCAGAATGTACAGTTATCCAAAGAAGTCACTAAGGTTTCCTCTGCCCCCAGACTGACATATGCATTTGTGTGAATTTTAACATTTCTAAACTGCTTTGCAAGCATGGTTATAAACTCCAAGTGGCCAAGCATTATCCCCGTTAATGGGTGGAGAAACTAAAGGCAAAGAGAATTACCAAACACCATTTCTCCATAAAAGGACCTCAGAATTGTCTGGGACCACTTAAGTACTAATCAATGTGTTGACCTGGTTTTCATGTGTCCCAGCAATCGATTTTACACAGCTATCAGACAACCTGCAAGTTACTTTCACAAAGTTTCTTCTTTAACTGAAAGGGCTGAGGTAACAGATGTGTCGGTATCTGTCAGACTGTACTGCTGTGCTCCCTATGTCATTTCCCTGTTTGTCCTGGTTCTGCATCTGGCTCTGGACTTAACTGCAAATAAAATTTTCATCTTCACAATTCCTTAAAAAGAAAAGTTATTTATTTCCTAGTTCTCCATCATTTATTCTTTTGATGAGGCTTATCTGGCTTCTAAATTTCAGATAGACTTCCTCAATTTCTATTTCAGTACTTCTAGCAGAAGACCAAGAATCTAACAAGGGTCTAACAAATAATCAACATCCATATGAAATCCTGAGTACTCCGGCAGGATCTAAACTATATACTTTCATGAAAGATACCAAAGGATACTTATGCAGTGCTTTATTTGTTAGTAAGGCAGATAAGTCACATACCACATACATACAACATACCAGAATCATCTTTAACACAGCAGGCAAAGTTCTAAAAGAATCCATTCTGGGCAAACTGAAGCATGAAGATGTGAGGGTTTTTTTGTCTTGGGTGGGGTGGGGGGAATATGTTAAAAGAAAATAACAAAAATCACAGAATAACCACTTTCATTGTAAAGGTATAGACTAAAGCACACCCAAAGACTGAGGGCCATTCCATCCCACCATGATGAACTACACTTTGTGACTTATCTACAAGTTAATTTTATTTGGCACTGAGAAGAAATGTCACAGCACAGGGTGAAAAAACCCCAAGACATAAGTGCCATCACCTGTACTGTCTCCAACACAAAAAACCTGAAGTTGATATATGCAGAAACAAGGAGAAAATTAATGTCAGCTCCAAACGTCCTTGCTTTTGTGTGCTTCAGACTTCTACTGTCATTTGTTGTACAATCAGGCTAAGATGCCTTTGTTTTCAACTCCACTCATAATATAATTTCCTGATCTAATCTTGTTTATTACCAATGTGAACATTTTTGACCCGAAAAGGTATCCTAGCAACATTAATGACCCAAACATTAATTCTTAAAAACCCCAGTATGTCAGTTTACTGATGCAGATTCCTTTTTGCCCCCAAGTAATCGCACTAAAAATCCTCCTGAAAGGTATGTGAGGATCTTGCCTACAGAGCCTTCTTCCTTCAAATAAGAAAGTCATAGTCCAAGATCAAGGCAGCATAGTGACCTAAGAAATTTATAAAATTAAACTTAAATGCCTTCCTTTTACATCAGAAAAGGAGGATGGGACTTTTTTTGTTGTTCTTAGTAAAAAACAGAATCCAGACAATCCCTCAGTAAAGCCTTTCTTAATTTGGTGATCTGTTGCTTTGAAATCTTTGGTCATCATGTGTCTCATGGAGTATTGTATTAAGTAGAAAAAACAGAAATAAATTTTAAAGCAAAATATTTTATATCTGTCTGAAATGCAGATGCATGTCTCTCACAAGTGATTGGTGTGTTTAAAGTACAAAGTTGATTGACACGTGCTTTCACTTAATGATGGCAATTACAAAGAATAACAACTCCAAACCACATCTGTTCAATGTAACAATCTTATTGTGCTATGCAGATTACATTGAGAGCTGTGAGAAATGCCAGTTTTACCACAAATCATGCATAAGCACATTTTTAGGACAAGAAACAGATTAATAAGCATCAACACTTTTCTGTAAACACTTGTTGAAGAGAATAAAAGCTGTTAGCGGTGAAGGAAGTGATACAGCCGAGGATGCTTTCTCTATCAAGCTTGAAATAAGAAATCACAGGAAGGACAAAAGTGCAGGCTGGATCCCCAAAGAACAGGTACCCCTGTAGCAGATCAAGATGTGGAAAATTCAACAACCACACTTCATGTGAGCAACATATAATCACATTTTCTCTTTCCTTTTGATTTGTTCTCACTTAAAATCTTCCTTTTATGCAGCAGTAGATAATATACAAACAGAAGATTTTTAAGTTGTACTGAATTCAAATAACTAAAACGCTGTACAAGAAAGAAAGCACAATTATAAGTTGAGTGAGCACAGGTACAACTTTATAGGTGTTATTTGTCCACTCTTTTTATATTACTTCAACATTCTGAAAAAAATAGTGCTTTCAGTATGGCTATTTTTTTTTTTTTAATGTATAACATGCAAATGAAAGTTGAAGCTAAAACTGCTAAAGGAAGAAAACTGAAATAACTAAGTTATAAACCTATGAACATTTTTTTCATATCATAATTGTAGGTACCTTCATTCAAAAACTGCTTAAGATTCAGGGTCATGTTTTTTCTATAGCAAAGGGGCATGGAATTGCAGGCAGGCAGTCATATGATCTTCGACAAGTCATTAATGTAGCATTACTATGTTTGCTTTTGCAAGATACGTATCTGACATGCAATACAATTGTAGAATAAATAAATAATCACGATTTTAAAACAAAAAAGGTTTTTAGATATGTACTTCTCTAATATATATTTAAAAATGGAAAGAAAAATTTTTTTTTTCAAATCTCTTTGAGAAGTAGTTTTCCACTAACATGACTTAACTGACTAAATAATCAGCACAGAAACTGTACATGCACAGATAATAGAAACTTAACAAATTTTCTTTTTGGCTCTAAGTATTATTTTCCTAAATTGTCTAAACTTATTGTTCACAGATTGCTGTGGCAGATAAACTGTGTGCTATCTTAGTGGATCATCAGAAGATGAGACCCTCTGTATGCATCATTTGCTTTCAAATTTAGCTTTAATTTGCCTGAGCTTGCTCACTTTTTTTTAATATTTATTGACAATGCTTATGCAGCTGCCTCAGGCATTTAAAGCATACAGAGAAGCCAACAATGATTTACATCACACCCAAAGATGTCATAAAAAGACTATAATACTTAGGTGGTAAATAATCTACAAAGTGCCCAGAAAGAGTAGTACAATTATTTTCATGCTCTAGGCTTATTTAGTTTCCAATCAAATTGATGAAATATTTTTGTAACTAATAGGAGAGATCTTACAGAACATTAAGCATCATATCCTGCAAACCATTTCATTACTAGGCAATCCTCCTCAAATGCATGAGGTTACATACAGAGTTTGGGTCATAGAATACTAAGTAAGTTGGAAGGGACCTTAAGGATCATCTGGTCCAACCTTTTCTAGCAAAAGCCAAGACACAGCCCTCATTTTGTAGAAAATCCACATACCTCTAAGTATGCTGTTAAAACTGCATGATTCCCATCAAGCTACCTAGCTGCATATGTGATCATGCTGGAGATCACCGTTCCTGATAAGAAAAATAGGGAAATATTTTCAAAACATATTCAGAACTTCTAAAACTTGTCTTTATAAATGTCTATAAAAACTACTGAATATTACAACAAAAAAAAAGGCAGTTACCAGGATTTTAAACACATAGTAGCACTGCTTCTATCAAGCCATTAGCAATAAAATTAACAATCAGTGATTATTGATTGCAATTGTCAAGCAGAAACAGTGGTATCACTTAACCAGCAGATTTGCAAACTGTGTCACTGTACAAGCCAGGGCTGAAAGTTCTTGCCTAAGGAGCACACCTGCCCATCAGAACCATCACTTAACCCTCTCTACAGGGTATAGCACAGCATGCTTCCTAGTGCAATAGGAAGGGATTCTCTAACATAACATTCTTCATCACAACAAATATGTAAGCCTGAACAAATTTTCTCAGAAACAGCTGCTTCTATGGTATTTTGGCATTTGAGTAAATGATTTGCAGAAAT
Organism: Falco rusticolus; assembly: GCF_015220075.1. Classification (NCBI taxonomy): domain Eukaryota; kingdom Metazoa; phylum Chordata; class Aves; order Falconiformes; family Falconidae; genus Falco; species Falco rusticolus. Next base: position 35,390,321 of record NC_051197.1, read on the forward strand.
TCCACAGGGAAGGAGGTACTTTAAAGGCTGCCAGGGAGTGTGATAGGGCTAGAAGAAGAGTGAAGAGGCACAGCTGTGACAGCTGAAGGCAGGATAAGCTGCCACTGATCTGTTTCTATGCTTATCACAACACCCATTAATCAATTCCAATCACAGCAGGCCCACCAACCAAACTATACTCCACCTCTCAAAACCTGACTACTCAGCCTTGTAACCCTCCTGAAGAATTGTTAATCTGAAAAAAATTGTTAGAGGGACAGTATATTTACTTTATTAAAATAAATCTCTATTATATTTGCATTAAAAAACAATCAAGCAACAGTGAAAATATCCACATGCCTTTCTTCCCAAAACTGTTCAAAATTTCTTTTGTGTGTGTAATTTTAAATTAAAAGGATGCATTTCCCTTCTGCTTTCTAAGTTGTGCCACAAATGCTAATTCTAGTGAACTTAAGATCAACAATAGACTGATAGGTCTGTATCTTCAAGACAACCTAGAATATAAATCGCTTTTACCCTATCATTTAAGAAGGTCCTCTTTAAATGTAGTTCTCATTATATGAAAAAATTAAAACTAGAATTACATTAAAAATGACAGAACACACAAATACACCGAATGCACCAAACTGCACTAACTGAAACATAATTAGATATGTTGTAGTTGATGGTAGATTTCCTATTTTAAAAATTTGCTTTAATAAACATACTTCCCATTGACATTAAAGCTACCATGAATTTGAGTTTTATTCTGAGCAAGGGGCTGAAGGGACGCTGACCACTCTTTGTATACATCACCAGCACATCTGGTTGTGCAAATTCTACAGGTTTTGAAGGAATAGTCCGATTTGTTCAGTACATAAGTTGCAGTAATAGTTGTTCGCTAGAACAACCAAGTAGGTAGTTCTGTAATTTGTTTGCTTGTTCGCAGATTTTTTAGTCATTAATGCATTCTACAATCACTGCTTTTGTTGGCCCCGGGTCTGTCCATCCACACCAAAACAAAGTTGCAGTTTCAGAGACTATGAGATCAATAAATTAAAAGCAGAACAAAGAAAATTATTTCTACCCATTGCAAGTTCCACAAAATGTTAAAGGACAAGATAGGAACACCTTTACATAGATTTTAGAAGGTGAATCTAAGTGAGATCTCTTAGAACAAGAAGTGGAGATACCAGAATTTCTGGCCCTTGATGCTCTGTTATGCAGAATTCGGTCCAGTGTTGACAGGCCAGAAGCTTTAAACTCGGCTCGGCATCAAAGCGAGTACTTAATCGGAAGCCTGGCTACTTAAAGCTACCACTTGGAAGGATTAAGTGCACTTTGTCTATCTCTTCACAATGTCAGTTTAAAGCTTGGAGGGATGTTTTCAGAATAGCCAAATAGATTTGGAAGCCACAGTCCCTTTACGGTCTAGTGGTAGCTGTGCACCCGAAGAACATGGCAGGTTTGGGAAAATCTCTCAATATAACACACCACTTTAACAGCTTTCTTATTTATGCAGCTGTCACGTCACTGAAGAATTGTATTCAACCTTTCTATAAAAAGCTGTGTATTTTAATAGAGATATGAGTTTACCAGAGCTAGATGCCTGTTGTGATATCTGTGGAATTTTACTAATTAGCAGAGAATGGTACAGATATTTTCCAAAGACCATATTACAAATGCATGCAATTTATAGGGCTTCAAAACATGCATATTTGCTGAGAGTTGCTATTATTGACACAGCATCAACAGTTTTCTAGTGGATAAACAAAAGAAAAAGCCTGGTATAATTACTGTACTACAGCACAGAACGCCAAATAGCAAAACTTACACTACTTACTTAAGGAAGCAGTAGTCCACAATTACCACTGGCAAGTAATTAGCTTAACGTTTTCCTTTATTTAATAGGATGGTGTCAACCAGGGAAGTGTCAACAAGGTCTTTCATGCTAATCATAAAGGACCAGGACAAAATACTGAGAGATCCTATATACTGTTCATGTAAAACATGTTATAATGTAGTATCACATGACCTACTTTAATGCTTATTATTTAAGTTATTTTCACAAATAGATGACTATGCTATATGCATTGGCATTCCAGAATGGACACAGTAAACATGCTAGGGAAATTCTGAATTCAGAATCAAATCATGTAAGTGATATGGTATTTTTAACTACTTTACCAATCCTATGAAAAACTTGGTAAGCACAACACAACTACTATTCCTTTCAACATGCATTATATTCCTACCTTTTGTCACCTTCATCATGTTGGATATTTAAAGATATTTTTTCCCCCTTTTTGACCTCCCTTCAAAACAGGTACAACTCTTTTCTTCTAGATGGCATTTCTAGGAACAATACCATAATGTAAAAATGCTACCTGTACATTAGAAAGGAATTTTGATTCTCAGATGCTGCTGTAATTTCCAAATTAATTTTTTTCCCTCCATTTCTTTTCAACTCTAAACTCTTCAGGAGAGGTATTTCTTCTACATTTGGAAAATGTCTGCCAAGTAGTGAGCATTTATACAATCTAAATAATAACAAATACCTTCACCTAACCAAATTCCTGATGCAGCCTCTGCAGTGGCAAACCAAAAAGGCTTTACCCTCCTCAAACTACTTTTACAGTCTGATTTTGCATTTATACTAAATTAGAAAGGTCTATATATTTCCCCATGCAAAAAATAAACAAGAAAAAACAAAGGGAAAAAATGCTTCCAGCAGACAAAGCACAGGCTACGAAACTACAGACAGCATCAGCCTGGAGGTCTGCATCTCATGAACATGGAATATGCAAATGTGCTCTGAATACTGTGACATTTAAAAGTACAGAAATAATAGAAAACAGATCAAATGTGCGCACACTTAAGAATGTGCTTACTCTTTATAAATACAGAAAACACACTAGCACAGAAATCCATTACATACCAGGTTTAGAAGAATCTAACAGGAATCTAATAACTAGTAACCGCTATTCTATGTGAATATTACTTTTACTGACCCCTTTTGATCATACAAAGATAAGCTGTCAAAAGAAGTGTACATGACTCCTAATTTATGCAAATACTCAAATGTTAAATCAGAAAAAGTGACTGTAAAAATAAAGTCTTATTCAACACAAAAGCCAGCTTCGTGCATTCAGAGTTATATTTTCAATTCTCTAGTAACAGAAGCTTTACTAGTACATCTTATTGTGACTCTAGAGCCCAAACAGAAATGGGAAAAAGGAGCTGGTGCTCTGCACTGTCCACTGAATTATTAAGTTCCTATTGAAAATGCCTGGCAGATGACTCCTTCCTTACAAAAGACACAGGAAATGAAGACATTTAACGACACGAGAAATTCCATTAAGCAGTCATCACCCTAATACTGTGGGACTGTAAAAGGTATTGGCATTGTGCTGGATGCATGGCTTCCACATTCTAAGACCTAGACAAAGCAGAGAAATATTTGAGCCACGTTATGCCTTTAGCCTCAAAGAAACTTCCCAATTTTAAGTGCACCAGCCACATGAACCTATTTTTAGGTTTAACTGCTTGTATGCAATGTTCAGTGTTTCCAAAATACTGTGACAGTTTTTATACTGTTTACAAAATACTGTTAAAACAGCAACAAATTCTTTCAAGGATTTCTTCTTCCATGTTTAGAATTTTGGGGTTTTTTTCTGAAAGCTCCAGTTACCTGAGAAATCAGGAGAAAAGCCAACTATTCCGTTTTGGGCTTCTGTGCATTTGTAAGGAACAGGTCACGGATGCCCTGACTTCTCTGTGCAGAGAATGCTGGTAAGTGCCCTCTCAGGACCCAGCATCGCTTGGTTAAAGCACATAGCAAAGAGCGATATCTGTTCTCTGGACATCATAGCCTACCAATAGTGTTACCACTGCAACGTATCGTATGTTTGGCATATTGTGTATCTTACTGAAGTCTCATCTTTCCTGGAGACCACTGCTGTCAACTAATAATAGGAAGTTTAGTCTCAAGCACGGTGAAAAGGGACCATTACACCAACAGATTAAAAAGCAGGTTCCACTGGAGTTTCGGTACTGCAAGAACAGCTACACATGGTCATCTGGTATCAACAGTAAGAAGCACAGGAAGCAAACCAGCAGGGCTGGCCCACATGCCGTGCTCCTAAGTTCAAGTGATACAGCCTCCTTCACCTGCTACTGTACACAAGGATGTTGCCTGCAGCTGGTTTGTTGTTAACTGTAAGTTCCTTTACAGTGTTACAACATGCAAACTCTGCACTGTTAGCAGTTAAATTTGTAAGACAACTTATATGTAGGCTATTCCCTAAAACTTAAAATATACCACCTCAGTGAAGCAGATCCTCCTGAAGTTAAGGACCTATTTCTTCAATAAGATCTGTTAACAAAGATATAATTAGACCACTGATTTCCTTTAAAACTGATAGGAATAATCTAATTATTTGAATACTTTGTCCCCCCATCTGTTGAACGAGAAATAGTTTCTCACCTTTGCAAAGCAATTTGAGATCTACTAGATGAGAAACACTGTAGATTTTCATGCAATTCCAATCACAGGAAGAGAACAAGAGATATTTTTATGATGACTTGATAGTGTCAGACACTGGAGGGGTTGAGCCACAGCTATTATGATCCAAGTATATGAATACTTTTAAAGAGAAATCCTCTCTTCAAATTATATCTATCAAGAAATGTATCTACTTCTGGCTTTCTGAAAGCAACAAAAAAAACCCAAACAAACAAACAAACAAAAAAGCAATCCCCAACTTAAAGTGTAAGACTTTATATCAGAAGCTATACCCAATGCTGATCTGTCCGCAAAGTGCATAGTATTTAATATTGCACATCAGTTGAAAGAAGGGGTTTAAAAATTTTTTTATTAAATGAGACTGCTTTACTGCTGTTGCTTTCATCTCACTCACAGATTTTGTTAACCCCTTTATTCCATTGCAATTCCACCAAAACACAGACAAAAATTCTGTGTGAATCCCATGCTACCAATACATAATAAAATAGTTTCTAAACCTGTGGTTTGAGGTTTTTTAAGCACAATAATTGACAAGTTGCATTGTTTCATGCACATTTTTATGCTTTTATTGGAGGGGTGGGATTGTGAGTAAATGCAGACTGCTCATTAAACAAGGAATTTCTCAAAAAAGAAAAATCCCTGCGATCTGATTTACAACCTCACTTTCATAAGAAGCATAGCCAAGGCTAGAGAAAGACACGTATAATTTATCTTGGATCTTAGACGTTTGGATACATCTTGAAATTATAATATAAGGCATGCTAACAAACACCAGATATTATGTTAGAGATTATATATAACAAAAAAGTTCCTAAATAATGGAGTATGGAGCTTCTCTGAAGATATTAACAAGTTTTCCTAATATTTCTCTTTTTTCAGTGCAAATATGAACCTTAATAAACAGTTTCAGCATTAGAACACATCTGCAACGGCTTCTATTCACAAAGTTAACACATTAAACAAAAGACTAACTTATTTCTCTACCTACCAGTTATAACATGAAATGCCAGAATTTCCAGGTTCCATTCTGAATTTCATCCCCACTGCGTACTTGTGGGAGAGACAAGGAGCTATAAGGAGCCATACAAGCCCCTGCGCAACAAAAGATAACTTTATTCATAAGAATTTTGGTGATTAGAAGTATCTGAAGAATTAAACAGGCATAAGATTTGCTTCACTGGGCCATTATATCTCCTAGATTTAATACCGGAAAGTGTAAAGCTGAGCAATAAAATTATTTTTTACTGTGCTATTCATGTGAACATCACAGGAGATCTCCTTGATATTGTTTATATAGTTAGGCCCACTATTTTAGAAATATTTGTGATATTGATGAAAATGTTATTGAACTGTATTTTGCACAAGAAAAATAACATCTTTTTCCTTAATAGCAACTTAAATACACTGAAAATTCTAAGCTAACAATGTGAAAAATAACACTAGGATAGTACATATTTTTGCATATAACAGCTATCTTCACTGCTACTGTCATATAATTGTGTAAGGGAATATATAACAGAAAAGTTATTCTATGAACTGCACAAACCCCCAGACAAACAGATTTCTTCTATAGAAACAAATTTTGTACGAACACGGTGTGACTCGCTCCATGCCCAGTTGGAAGTTCTGCCGAAGAGCCGGGCTGGCGTAGCCTGGGGAAACACCGCCATCTAGCGGCTCCAATAGGAACACCATGAACTGCTGAAGTAAATTGCAACGTGGCGTACAAACTGATACAATTTTCTAGTAAATAGTCTTCTAATAAATGGCTTTATATTTGACCAAGCTTTTCTTCACCTTACCAGAGGGGGAAGAAAACAAATCAAATCTTTTATTTAGTTAAAATCAAATATTTAATCCAAAAAATCAAATATCCATCTTCTTGAAACTACTCTTTTCAGGAAGGACATGGTATGGACAGTAGAACTTTTCTAAAATAAGAAAAAAATTCAAAACTAAATCCAGAAGTTTTTGTCATTATCTATATTTTTCTGAGAAGGCTGTGTAGGGACTGTGCTGGCAAATGGCAGAATTAAAACAGCTAAGAAAATAATAAAAGAAGCGTTAATAAGTGACAAATGGCTTTGGATAGAGATCTACTCCAACCCTGGCAGTGGGAGATTTTATTTAATTTTATGGTAGAACTAAGCAGGGAAGTACCCCCACTATCTCCCGAGGTAGCCATGGTACATGGCAGCACGCCAACACAGAATACCAGCAAAGGCTCTTGCTGCTGGAGTATTTTAAGGGTCCACAATTGAACAAAAGCTATGTCTGGAACACTCTGTGGATCCACCAGGTCACATGAAGCTAGAGTAACTCCCAACATGACAGCAGCAGCCGTGGAAACGGCATGGATTCAGTCTTGCAGTGTTCGCTACAGATGTCTAAGGTGAGCGTTTAGAGACATATTTACAAAATTTTTTTGCAAACAGGAAAAAAATTATCTCATACCCTCATTGCATTAGCCCATTGCTTATCACTTGTTTGTTACACACCACAAACCTCACAGTGCTACCGAATAGCACTTTGTAGGCATGTTTACGTAGGAGCCTGGATCCCCTCTCCCCATAACCAGTGAAATCAGAACAACTAACACAGCGCTGCACAGCATGAGGCGGACTGTGAAGGAACGAACACCTTTGCATACTTCCTTTCAGACTGTGTTACATGCTTGGTGCAGGGTAAGCATAACTTCAAAGTTTATATACACACTTAACTTAATCATCTCATAGATGACCGAGTATGTAGATGAGAGCCAAGTTTGTGAGAGAAAACTTGCATATTACTGGTCATAACCAAACAACAACTGAAGGCCAGCTAAGCTAATACTGATGTAAGCTTTCCTGATTTTACTTTCATTAATCAAATTTTAAAATTATTTTAAGAGCATAGTTTGGTATTTTAGAGGTAAGAAGCAGAACTGAAATAATTTCCTTGTAAGGGAAGAGGGGAGGGGTAAGGCAGAAGACCAGCAAACTGAGTCCTGTTTATCAACGTTGCTATCTACTGTTCTAGGTGTCTCGGGAGTTCAAAAGCAGCATTTGTTTCTTTCTTTTCACACAGCCATCTGACTTTGCAAAGTGCCTTGTGGTCATGCATTCTTTTAGAAAGCATTTAGGACACCTACAGGGCAATTTACTTTTGAACTTTACTCGGTTTTGGTTTTTGGGTTTGTTTTTTTTTTTTTTTGCTTTGTTTAGTTTTGGGTGGGGTTTTTTTGTTGTTGGTGGTTTTGTTTTGTTTTGTTTTGTTTTGTTTTTGTTTTTTTTAAGATGAAGGTGGTGAAACACTGGCACAGGTTGCCCAGAGAGGTAGTAGATGCTCTGCCCCTGGAAGAATAACTTTCAAGGTCAGGCTGGGCGGGGCTCTGCATACCTTGTTCACTCCAGGGGGGATTGGACTAGATGCATTTTAGAGGTCCCTTCCAACACAAACCATTCTATGAAAAATACTGAAAAGCATAATTCTTAAAAATGTTGTATCATTAGTTTTATATTTTAATAAAAATCTGAACTCCATCTGCATTTTGAGATGTTAAATGCCTGAAGAATGCCAGCGTGAGTATTTTGTTGCAGAGAAGCACACTCAGATTCCCCCCAGCCACCAATAAACTCGATGCAGCACACCATGATAAAAGCTACTGCAGCGGCACCTAGTCGTAGCAGAGGTTCAGACTTCCACCGCAGCAGTTACAAACCCAGGTTGTTCTAGTACACATAATTCACAGTCTACATAGGGCACAACAGGTTCCCCAGAACCAGGGGTGAGTAAGAAATATATGGTCGAAATAAAGAGCAGCAGACTTTGACAGAAAACTGGAGAAGTGTTCACATGAATGAATGCACATGCTGAAAGTAAAAACGCAAAAGACTCTCTAAAACCTCAATACCAAGGCCTGAACAAACCCTTAGAAGGCAGCCAAACTCACCGACACAACCAGACAATACAAAGATATAAGAAACTTATCACTACGGCAAAGATGTACAGAACATTAGCCATCCTGTTTCTTTTTGGGAGTTCAAACTAGTAAAAATTACTCTTCAGTTTTTGGGAAATAAGTTTTACTACATATCAATGACTGGTTCTTGCACCATTACTATTTTGTAAATGTGCCTTCTATGCTTACACAGGTATATGCATATCTAGCTAGCTACATATATACCTCCCTTCATGTCTGAGTGCACGATTTTGTAGAAACGTATCAGCAAGTAACATAGCTTCTCATTGTTCCATGAACAGTATCTATCAATACCGTTGCTTGCACACTAGGGGGAGAGGTAGAAAAGCGTTTTCTACCTTAATTAACATACATATCATCTTAATATAGCTTGGGGTTTATACAAATACATAATACAAGTAGTTGGGTAGGCTGTGAGACCAGTGTCATACCAGTTACAATGCACTTCAACTTGTAGTTTGACATTTATTTATATCACTACAAATAACGGTTGAACAAATCCAGGCTTTAAAATATTTTAAATAACATAAAGCAGTCATGGTTAATGTCTGGGCTTTTTTAACCTTTGAAGTTTGTCTCTATACTATACATACCTATATAAGAAAATAATTGAATTATTCAGACAATAGCCAATGAAGTATTAAGCTACCAGAGTTATGTAAAAATTAATGAAGTAATGCTTGCAGTAGGTTTAAGGAATCTGAACTAAAGACATCAAGTATAGTTTAACTCCATATGAATGGGGGGGGGGTGTAGGTGTGGTTGTTTGTTTGTGGGTATTGGTTTGGTTTTTTAATTACAGATGACTGCCATAATTTTTTCTGATACTTTCCTTCCTTTCCCTCAACTCCTCATAAGTCTTTGTGATTACAATTTACTTGGACTTACTTTAATTGAGGTATTTAAAAATTAACTCAGATAAAGATACCTGAATTTTTTTTTATATTGTTTATGGTGCTTGCTGTTGATGAAACATTATCTCAGGAGAACTCTTTCTCAAATTTTGTCCTTGTTTTCACTGCAAAAATCAAATTACGTGGATGTTGATGAGATTATATACACCATCTCCTATTCTAGAAACCATACACTATTGTGAGTATAAATATACTAAGACAACAAGACAACAACAAGGACAAACAGAAGAGGGCAGGGAAACAAATCTTGTTATATACACTGATTCCAAGTTCTAAAAAGAGCAGAAAAAAAGATGGCTTTTTTAATATAGAAAAATAAAATATTAGGACTTTAAAAAAAAAAATAAGCAAAACACCCTTCCTTGGGAAAAATGCATAAAAATCTGAGATCCTACCAAAAGCTAAGGAGGGAATTAAAATGCTGTCCTAAAACTTAAAAAAAAAATACCCAAAATCCCACCTCACCATGAAATCAGAAGAGTTCCATAATATCCAAAAGCAACTGGCCTCATCTAATTGCAGTATGTTAGAGTAAAAAAAGAATGAGAAATTTCCTGTCCAAAAGTAATAGCTTGTATTTGCAGAGGTGAATCGTATGTGGTCTCCTCTTCTGCCTGCAGATGCCATTACTGGATCAAATTAAATCTAAGCTGCAGCTTGTTGTTTTTCTTCATCTAGAATATTCTCATGAGTCAGTGAGTACTAGAAGAGTTCACTTACCCTTAATTTCTAACATTGGTACATGTTCTTTAAAAAGCATAGCTAGAATATACTTTTTTCTAAAAATCCATGTACATACAGCATATCTCAATAAAGGTGGGCTAACATTGTCTGAAGGATTCTCAAGAAATCCAGTGTTCATATTCAGAAGATATACTTCCTCCCAGGACTGTTACCTTCACCTGAAATAAAGATGTTTCTTATTCCTGATTAGATATATAAAAAAGAACAGTTTCATGCCTACGCACACTTAGACTCTCACCTCTTTATCAATTGCCACAATAAAAATCAACTTACATTATATTTTTGTGCAGTTATTTACCTCATGCATTAATACTGGGTGACGTTAAAACATGTAATTTTAATCTTGTTTTCTACTATTAAACAAATGAAACTAGAGGCTGAATGACCAAAAGCACTAAAGTAGCAGATCAATACTCTCAGAATCGCTATGTATTTTTATTCATGCAGCACTATTTTTCAAATTAAGTATTGAACTGAAAAAATACTATTTCTTATTAACTTATTTATGTGACAGTATGAGGAGAATTTATTAGATTTTTCTTAGTTTTGCATTTTCAAATGAAACTAGGGTGCAGAAGTCTGAATACCCCACTTCACATTTAAAAAAAAGCCCCCCTCTTTCTTCCATGTTAGTCAATAAAATCCATGGGTCAAGTACATAAAGTTGTAATCACTTTTTACCTGAAATCTGACCAAAGATTTTCCTGAAGAAATAAGGACATTACAGTAAAAAAACAAACAACACCAACCGCAAAACACAACACCACAATAAACAGCCCACAAACTGTAGATTACATCAATACATACAACAAAGTAACTTCATATGTAAAACCATAACTTCAATAAATAACGCATCCAATTCAGAAATCTAAACATTTCTTCACAACACTTCCCACTCCCTTCCCCACGCATGCTCCTGACTGTTCACTCTGTTTCAGCAACACAGAGCTGAAAACTGTAGGTTTGAGAATCCAAGAGAAAAACTTTCAAGACCAAATTTAGTGCTCTTAGAAAAAGCATGACATCAGCTACTATAACGACTAGGTTTCAGCCAAAACTATAAAAGCCCTGTCCATGCAAGTGTGTGTGAATGGATTCTGTTGGTACCTATGACTGTGGATGGAGAAATAGCAACTAGAAAACATTAGCCAAGGACACATACATGCCGAGAGGCTTAAGCCCATCAGAGTCTTGTGGGTAAGCCAGAATAAGCCTCCACTTCAGGCAGCAGCTCACAGTTGTTGCTGCAACCTTGTAGTTATGAGTGATTTTTATGTGTGGGTGCAAGTAAAGTGTGAAGGAGTGAGTGAGTGTGCTGCCTGAACAGTTATCTGCTACAAGTATGTATCTTAATTCTATTAACAGTTAATAAAAAGGTGTTTTAATAAATACTGGTTGTGATCCCTCTCCTATCTCAACTCTTACAGCAGAGAAATATACAACACCAATACATATTCCTGCAAAATTAACTAACTTTGTGACATACTATAAGTAAAAACTCTACTTAAATTCCACTGGTTTGGTGTCTGCTTTAGTTTATGGTTTAGAAGAAACTCCAAAGGTACCATCACAAGAATATTCTTCTGTGTCTTGCCATTACCTGCCAGAAACTATCCAGACCCCAACTTTAGTCAGATCTGCAAAAATGCAGGATGATGAAAATACCTGGACTGCACTGCACAGCCGTCTCACCACTATGCCTAGCAGGTGATGCAGGTGCTGGGTCCAGCCATGTCTGACTGCTGCTGACTTGGCCCTAACACATACCCAGCTCCTTGGAAAGACTAGTAAAAAAAACACTAATAAAAAAACCTAGTACCGTTCAAATCAATCCATCCCCAAAATCTGCCTGCTATGATCCCAATTCTTTGACATTCATAATTTAGAGATAGACTAGCCTATAGTTATAAATATACCTTACGGCATATTACACCAATAGATTACAGGAGCCTCAGTGAGGCTTGTTGATGTATTAATGCAGTATGTTATGAGAGCACTAGCTCACTCTGATGATGTATGGGCACTGTATATATTGTAAGACTGAAGTACTTCAATGATGTAGAACTGTAACAAGGACACCAAGCTGAAGAAAATACTAGCAGAATTAGACTTTGTTAAAGTATTACTCTAAAACGTGACTATAGTATTAATAATGGGAGTAAGAGAGAGACTGCTTAGTTGACTGATTAGACATGGTTAGTTAGCATGGAGGGGAAAAAACCCACAAAAAAACAAAAACAGCCCCAACCAAGCAGCTGGAAGCTATTGACAACATTTTCACTCATCCTGCAAAGCTAAATTTGCTATGATTAAGGTTGCCCATCCGATACCTCAGCTAAAAAACATTTGTTTGCATGGTCTCTCTCCTGAGTTTCAGAAAGGCTAAAAATCAAAGTCAGTTTGAGCTCCAAGTTTGTGAAAATCTTGTCTTTCAGTTTTAGAAAGAGAAAACAACACGGGCAAAATATTCTCGTAAAAACACACATAAAAAAACCCAACAGATGTTTTCTGAGCAATGCTTCTCCTTAAATACAAGAACAGAAACAAACATGATTAATCACCTGAGCAGGTAGAACATCAGTCACTCACACATATGTTGCAATGGGGACTTAACATAACATGACTATTATTTATTAGCAGAAATTGGAAGGGATTGTGTATTCTGACATTAATAGGTGCAGACTAGTTCATGAACATTCAGCCTCTAAGTGTGCACTATGAAGTATATTAGCACTTTCCTAATAGAGGAAAGAAACACAGTTAAAGTCATTTTGTTTCACTTGTGGGCTACAAAAAACACTTTTTACATGTGGGGGAAACTTTTTATTTGGGAGTAGGAGTGTGGTTTAGTTAATGTGACTTCAGTGTTGGGGTGTTTGATGGGGTTTGTGGTGAAGATGTATAAGGTGTGGTGGTGTAGTTGTTGAGAAGTGTGGATGGGGGGGTATGTGTGAGCATGTGGGTTGTTTCATTTAGTGTTTTTATGAAGGTTGTTGGGGGCTGTGTAATGTTCACGTTGATTGAGTTATACTTGGGGTGGTTGTTATTGGTAGGGTCTGTGTGTTAGGTTCTCGTGGTTGAATTGTACAACAACAGTTTTTCAAGCTGTAGGTCAGGGGTCCTCAAACTACGCCTGCGGGCCAGATACAGCCCCTCAGGGTTCTCAATCCGGCCCCCAGTATTTACAGACCTCCCCCTGCCCTCCCCCCGCCAGGGGTTGGGGGGGGGAACCAAACAGCCGCAGATGACTGCCTGCCACTTCATCCATGTGCCGGCCCCCTGTTTAAAAAGTTTGAGGACCCCTGCTGTAGGTCCTGGATAGATGCCAGGCGAGAATACTCATGACTTATTTTGTGGGTTTTTTAGGGGTGTGTTTTGTTTTGGGGGCATTGGTGGTTGCATCTAATCCATCTCCTTATTATGGGGTTGTTGGGTTAGTGTTAGGGTCTGTTGCTGGGTGTGGGTGGTTGATGAGTTCAGGGGTTTCTTTTATCTCATTGATGTTGTTTTTGGTTTATTTGGGGGGGGGATGTTGGTGGGTTTTGTTTATTCCATAGCACTGGTGGGTGGCAGATCCTTTTCCTGAGGCTTGAGGGGTTTGGCGTATGGCAGGGTATGGTGTGGGGTTTGTTTTGGTGTTAATTATGGGGATTGTAGTTGGTGGTGGTGGTATTGGTTGTTGGGGGTTTGGGGTGAATACTGTTGACAGTGGAGATGTGTTTTCTGTTTGCTTGGATTTTAGTGGGGTGACTATGTTTTATTTATGTGTGGTTGGGTTGTTTTTAGTTGCAGGTTGGGGGTTGTTGCTTGCTTTGTAGTGTTGGAGCTTGTATGGGGGCTATCTTGTGGGGCAATCTGGGCAGTTTAGGTTTTGGGTGGAAAGTTTCAGTTTCCATTAATAAAAAATGCCAGCTTTGGGAGTTGGTGATGGAGGTTTGAGCCCTCTTTTTCTGAGGTGGAGGTAGGGGGAAAGGAATAATTTTGGGAAGAATTCAATACAAAAAGTGGATGATGGGGTGGGTGTTATTATTAAAGTGATTTTAGTGCCACAAGTATGTGAAATTGGAAATGGAAAAAAATGATGGAAAGATATGGTGAAAATGTGGGTATGGTATGCTGGTAGAATGGTTAGGAATTTATTGGTGTTGCTTAGAAAGATAAAGGAACATGAGAGGAGTTAATAGTGCATGTCCAATAAGCATTCAGATATATATTGGTATACGTCAGTGAAGTGGAGGTAACATAAAATGAATGGAATAGCAAGTGCATCAGTGTAAGGTTGATTCCCCGGATACGCAAACCGTCTCATTCAACAGTCCTTGAAAGTGAGTAATCGTCTGGAGCCCAGCGATGCTCAGACCTAGATTGTATTCACCCATTGCACCCAGAAGGGCAACCTGTGAGGATTTCCCCAAAAAAAAAGAGAACCAAAGGCACCAAAAAGGTGAAATGTCGCAATCACGAACTGAACAGTTGATAAATAGCAAACCAGATGGCTTGTTGAAGAGCAAGATTAAGGGAATAGACAAGTTATGGCCCTGACAGAGGAACCAGAGGTGCAAAAGAGCAAGTTGTGCTAGGGGTGTAGGGGGAAAGAATGGTCTTGAAGCTAGTAACATAAAGCTAGGGTTATTGGGGGAAGGTATATGAGCATAAATCCTAGAATGTCTTTTGAGAAGTAGGGGTGGAATGGGATTTTGTCACAGTTTGATGTAATTCCTAGGGGGTTATTTGAGCCTGATTCATGGAGGAAGGTAAGATGGATTATGGTAAACCCTGCGATTAGGAATGGTAGGAGGAAGTGTAGGGCAAAGAATCAGGTTAGTGTTGGGTTGTCTACTGAAAAGCCTCCTCAGGCCCATTCGACAAGGGTTTGGCTGATGTAAGGGGATGGCTGAGGATAGGTTGGTGATGACTGTGGCCCCTCAGAATGATATTTGTCCTCAGGGTAGGACATAGCCTATGAAGGCTGTTGCTATTAGGGTAAGTAGAAGGATGATGCTTGTGTTTCAGGTTTCTTTATACAGGTAGAAGCTGTAATAGATGCTTCGTCCGATGTGTAGGTAGATGCAGATGAAAAAGAGTGAGGCTCCATTGGTGTGTAGGTTGTGGATCAGTCAGCCGTATTGTATGTTTCGGCATCTGTGGGCAATGGATGAGAAGGCTAAGGATGTGTCTGCAGTGTAGTGTATAGCTAGTAATAGGCCTGTTAGGATTTGAGTGGCCAAGCAGATTCCTAGCAGGGATCCAAAATTCCATCAGGCAGAGCTGTTGGAGGGGGTGGGGAGGTCGATTACGAAATTATTATTTTTAGTAAGGGGTGCAACTTTCGGATATTGGAGGCCATTAGTTTTTCTTTTAGAGTGTTAATAGGATGATGAGGGTTGATAGGGCGAAGGATCCCAGGTATGTTTTGATTAGTCTGGTGTGTAGAGTTGTTGAGGTTTTTGTGGCTACGCGTTGTAGGTCGGCAAGTCCTTCGGGGCCCATTTTTTTATATCAGTAGAGGTCAATTAGGTGAAGGGTGAATTTTTGTCCGCTGTTTAGCAGGTTTGTGGAGTTAGGACAGTGTGTTAGTAGATTGAAGTATCCTAGGTTAAGGGAGAAATTTGAGTAGGTGTTTGGTTTGGGGTAAGTTAAGGTATGTGCTATGTTTGAGAGTTCAAGTGCTAGAATGATGCCTAGGATTGTGACTAGGATGGCTGCATTTTTTGTAAGGGTTGGTATAGTTATTGTTGGGGTTTTTGTGGGGACAATGCAGGATGTGATGAGTAGGCCGGATATAATGGTGCCTAAGGCTAGACGAAGGATAGGGGTGGTGATTGTTGGGTTGTTTTCATTATTTGGTGTTGTTGGGGGAATTCCAGTAAATCCTGTTTGGACAAGGGTGGTTATGCAGAGGCTGTAGGTTGCCGTAAAGGCTGTAGCTAGAAGTGTCAGGGTTAGTGCTCATGTGTTTACGTAGGAAGCATTTAGGTTTTCAATAATGAGGTCTTTTGAGTAGCCTCCTGCTAGGAATGGAGTCCCTATTAGTGCTAGGTTGCCAATGGTTAGGCAGGATGTGGTTGTTGGGAGTATTTTTTGTAGGCCGCCTATCTTTCGAATGTCTTGTTCTCCATTTAGGTTGTGGGTGATTGAGCCTGAACAGAGGAATAATATAGCTTTAAAGAATGCATGTATTGAGATGTGGGGGGTGGCTAGTTGGGGTAGGTTTAGTCC
The DNA here is from genome assembly GCF_015220075.1 of Falco rusticolus. Taxonomy (NCBI): domain Eukaryota; kingdom Metazoa; phylum Chordata; class Aves; order Falconiformes; family Falconidae; genus Falco; species Falco rusticolus. Next base: position 35,406,663 of record NC_051197.1, read on the forward strand.
AATGGCGACTATTATTAGTCCTAATTGGCTGGATGTAGAGAAGGCGATAATTTTTTTTAATGTCATTTGGGGTTAGGGAGCATGTGGCAGCAAATAGTGTGGATAGTGCCCCTAGACATAGGCATAGGGTTAGGGCAGTTTGGTTATTGGAGAATATTGGGTGGGTATGAATAAGAAGGAAAATTCCGCTACTACTATGGAGTGTAGTAGGGCAGAGACAGGAGTGGGGCCTTCTATGACTGCTGGGAGTCAGGGGTGTAGTCTGAATTGGGCTGATTTTCCTGTGGCTGCTAGGGTTAGGCGTAGTAGTGGAAGTGTTGGGGTGCATGTGGGAGAGAAGGCTTGTTGAAATTCTCAGGTGTTTAGGGTGGATGCACTTCATGCTATGCTTAGGATGAGGCCAATGTCTCTGACTCGGTTATAGAGTACGGCTTGAAGGGCAGCGGTATTGGCTTCTGCTCAGCCGTGTCATCAGCCGATTAGGAGAAAGGATCTAATTTCTACTCCTTCTCAGCTGATAAATAATAGGAATATATAGTTGGCGATGGTTAGGGTTAATATGGCAGTCAAAAATGTAGAGAGGTAGGAGAAGAATTTTGTAATGTTCAGTTCTGAGGCTATGTATCATGTTGCGAATTGTATGATAGATCAGGTTACAAATAGTGCAATGGGGAAGAAAATTATTGAGTATTGGTCTATTTTGAGGCTGATTGGAATTTTAAAGTTTGTGGTGAATTTTCATTCTCAGCATGAGGTAATGCTTTCTATGTTTGGGTATATGAAGAGTGTCATTGGTACAAGGCTAATTAGGAATTTTTAACGTGCTTTAACGGCACGGGTGGTGGTGGTTGGGGAGTTTTTAAGGTTCTTTGTTAGGAGAGGTAGGATTATAGGGGTGAAAATGGTTGTGAAAGTGAGGAGTATTGGAGGTATTGAGGAGTAGTGAGGTCTCCCTTGCTTTTACTTGGATTTGTGCCAAGGTGGGTGGCTCCTAAAACCAATGGATTACTGTTATCCTTTAAAATCAAGGGGGCTGAGATTTTAGACTCAGCTGCAAGAATTAGCAGTTCTTGTTGGTTGAACCTCCCCTTGGCAAGCAAGAAGGGTTTAACTTCTATTCCTAGGATCGCAGTCTACTGTTTGGGTTTAAACTATGCTTGTATTAGGGCATTCCAGAGATTAGGCTTGGATTTAAGATAAGGAGGAGTAAGGGGAGAATGTGGAAGGTTTTTGAGAGTTGTTCCTGCGTACTTGAATTTTGGAGGGTGGTGATATGGTTGGGGGTGGTTCCTTGTTGGGTTCTGAGAAGAAGGAATAGGGAGTATGAGGCGGTTAGTAGGGTTGCTGTTCCGATGACAAGGATTGTTGGGGTGGATCAATTGAATAGTGCAATTATGATAGTTAACTCTGCTGTTAGGTTTGTGGTTGGGAGTAGTGCTATGTTTGTGAGGTTGGCTGTTAATCGTCAGGTTGCTATTAAAGGTAAAAGGGGTTGTGGGCCTCGTATTAGTAGGAGGATGCGGCTGTGTATGCATTCGTAGTTGGTGTTGGCTTAGCAGAATAGTATGGAGGAGGTTAGGCCATGGGAGATTATGAGGATTATTGCTCTTGAAAATGATCAGGAGGTTTGGATTATGCTAGCTGCGATGACAAAGCCTATGTGGCTTACAGATGAGTAGGCAATGAGTGATTTTAGGTCGACTTGTAAGCAGATTGAGCTGGTTATTAATGCTCATAGTGCTAGGGCAATAAATGGGTAGTAAAGGTGGTTTAGGAGGGGGTTTATTAGGAGGGTTACTCATATAATGCCGTATCCTCCTAGTTTGAGGAGGAGAGCTGCAAATAATATAGAGCCTGCGATTGGAGCCTCTGCATGGGCTTTGGGGAGTCATAGATGGAGGCTGTACAGGAGTGCCTTCACCATGAGGGCTATTAATAGGGCTATGGTTGATAGGAGGCCCATTCAGGAGTGGGTCAGGGTGAGGTGATTTATCTTTATTATCATGAGGTGAAGGGTGCCGGCTTGTAAGTGCAGGCTTAGGATTGCGACTAGTAGTGGTAGGGAGCTGATAAGGGTGTAGAAAAGTAAGTAAATGCCTGCGCTTAGGCATTCTGGTTGGTTTCCTCAGCGGGTGATTAGGATCAGAGTTGGAATTAAGGTTGCTTCAAATGAGGAGTAGAACAGTATTAGTTCTGTGGCTGAAAATGCTAGGATGTTGAAACGTTGAGAGATGATTAGGGTGAGTGAAAATTCATTTTCATGAGGTGGGTTCATGTTGTAGATGATTTTGAGAGGCTAAGATTATAAGGGGCAGGAGTCAGCAAGTAAGAGCAAGGAGAGGGGGGGAAATTTGGTCAATGCCTGTTCATTGGGTTAGGGCTTTGTTGGGGTAGTAGGTTGCGAGGAGTCACTGTAAGCTGAGGAGGGCGATTAAGAGTCTGTGGGTTATGGTATTGATTCATAAGGATTTTGTTGGAGATAGGAGGGCCGTTGGGAGTAGTAGGAGGGTTGTAGGAGGTTTAGGTTGTGTAGGTGGTCAGAGCCATGAGTACATGTTGAGGCTACTAGTGCTGCTAGGCCTGTGCCAGCTTCGCAGGCTGAAAATGTCAGTATGAGGGTGAACGTTATGATATAATGTATGAGGGTGAATGATGTTGTTTGGTTTTGAATAGGTAGAGTTGAGAGGGCAATGTATATGGATAGTATTACGCTTTCTAAACATAGTAGGGCAGAAATTAGGTGAGTGCAGTGGAAAGCTAGTCATAGGCTACTTAGGGTAAAGGCTGAGTAGAAGTGATGATGAAGAAGTGGCATAGAGAAAGTCACAGGTTAGGACTAAGATCTGTTGAGTCAAAATCAACTGTCTCAGTTAGACTAACTTTCTGTTTATCCTGCTCATTCTAGGCCTCCTTGTAGTCATTCATAGATTAGTCCTAGTGTGAGTAGAAGAATGATTGTGAGGGCTCAGGTTAGAGTGGTGGTGGGGGATTGTAGTTGAGTGGCCCATGAAGGGGGAGAAGAAGTGTGATTTCTAGGTCAAATAGAAGGAATAGGATTGCTACTAAGGAAGAATCGGATGGAGAATGGCAGTCAAGCTGATCCTAGGTGGTCAAAGCCACATTCATACAGAGATAGTTTTTCTGAGTCTGGGGTTATTTGGGCGAGTCAAAAATTCAGGGTGATTAGGATGATGCTTAGGGTGAGAGATAGGGTGAGTATAAAGATGATTATGTTTATTGCTCTCCTCTAGGGTTATACCAGATTTTGGAGATTGGAAGTCAATTGTAATTAATATACTAGGAGAGCAGGATCCTCATCAGTAAATAGTTACGTAGAAGAATAATCAGATAACATCTACGAAGTGCCAGTATCAGGCTGCGACTTCAAATCCAAAGTGATGTAAAATGGAAGTTGATTAGTCGTAAGAGGCAGATTGAGAGAAAGGAGGATCCAATGATTACATGGAGGCCGTGGAATCCCATGGCGATGAAGAAGGTTGAGCCGTATACACCATCAGCAATTGAGAATGGGGCTTCATAGTATTCTATGGCTTGGAGGGCTGTGAAATAGATTCCCAGTAAGATGGTTAGACTGAGGGCCTGAATTGCTTGTTTGCAGTTTCCTTCTGTAATGCTGTGGTGGGGTCATATTACAGTGACTCCAGATGCTAGGAGGATGGCTGTGTTAAGTAGGGGTACTTCTATGGGGTTTATGGGTTTGATTCCTGTTGGGGGTCATTGTCCTCCTAGTTCTGGTGTGGGGGCTAGGCTGGAGTGGAAGAAGGCTCAAAAGAAACCCAGGAAGAAAAATACTTCTGATGTGATGAATAGGATTATTCTGTATCGTAGGCCTTTTTGTACTGTGGGTGTATGGTGGCCTTGGAATGTGCTCTCTCAGATAATGTCTCATCATTGTTGCAGTATGATGAGGATTATAGAGAGTAGGCCTAGGGTTAGGAGTTGGAGGGAGTTGAAGTGGAATCATATGGCTAGTCCTGAGGTGGTGAGAAGAGCGGCAGCGGCTCCAGAGATTAGTCATGGGCTTGGGTCTGCTATGTGGTAGGAGTGTGCTTAGTGGGCCATTAGTTGTTTTCTTGTAAATATAAACTTAGGAGGAGAACGAAGACATATGCTTGGATTATGGCTACGGCTCCTTCTAGTATGGTGAGTAGATTGATGTGGTTAGGATGGATACTGTTGTTATGATGGGGAGTAGGGTGGTGGTAGCTGTGGAGATGAGTTGAATAAGCAAATGTCCTGCTGTGAGGTTTGCTGTGAGATGGACTCCTAGGGCCAGTGGGCAGATGAGTAGGCTTGTAGTTTCAATTATAATTAAAGCGAGGATTAATGGGGTGGCGGTGCCTTCGGGTAAGAGATGTCCTAGGGAGATTGTGGGTTGATTTCGTAGGCCTGTGAGGAGACTGGCAAGTCAGAGTGGGAAGGCTAGTGCTATGTTTGCGGATAGTTGGGTAGTGGGGGTGAATGTGTATGGTAGTAGGCCTAATAGGCTGATTGTGAGGAGGAGAAGTATTAGTGATGTGAGAATTAGTGCTCATTTATGGCCTTTTTTGTTTAGAGGTATTATTAGTTGTTTTGTAATTAGTTGAATAAATCATGATTGAAGGGCGGAGAAGTGGTTGTTGACTCATTGAGTGCCAGGGGAGGGGAGCAGGAGGGCGGGGAAGAGTGTGGAGAGCAGGGCTCGTGGTATGCCTATAAGATAGGGGCCTGAGAACTGGTCAAAGAAGCTTAGGTTCATGGTCAAGGGTCAGGGGGTAGTTTTGTCGAGAGTTTGGGTTTTATTGGAGGGGTGCTGGGTAGGGGTAAATGTTAGGAGTTTAGGTTAGATGATTAGTGAAAAGATTATTCAGGTGGTTAGTATTGTTAGAAATCATGGGTTGGGATTGAGTTGGGGCATATCATTAAGGAGGAGTGAGTTTTCCTCTTTTTCCTCTTTCTCTAGCTTAAAAGGCTAGTGCTGATACATAGCTTCTTAATTATTAGGATGAAAGGAGTGAGGATCAGTGCTCAAAGTGGGCGAGGGAGGTAGATTCTACTACAATTGGTATGTAGCTATGATTAGCTCAGCAGATTTCTAAGCATTGGCTGTAAAAAACACCTGGCTGGGTTGTGATAAAGGATGTTTGGTTAAGTCGTCCTGGGATTGCATCAGTTTTTACTCCCAAGGATGGAACAGCTCATGAGTGGAGTACGTTGTTGGCAGTAATGATAATGTGGATGGGGGATTCTGTTGGAACTACAACGGTCAGCTTCTAGTAGTCAGAAGTGTCCTGGTGGGAGTTCTGTTGTTGGGATTATGTAAGAGTCAAATGTTAGGTCTTTGAAGTCTGTGTATTCGTAGGCTCAGTATCATTGGTGTCCAATAACTTCTAGTGTTAGGTCAGGTTCGTCAATTTTGTCTATTATATAGAGGATTTGTAGGGATGGTAGGGCAAGTAGGATAAGGAACGATGGCTGGTAGGATTGTTCAGATGAGTTCTACTTCTTGTGTATCTACAGTGTTGGAGGATAGTTTTTCTATTAGTATGAGTGTTAAAAAATATAGAACTAGGCTACAGATTGCAAGCGCAACTATTAGGGCATGGTTGTGGAATTCTACAAGTTCTTCTATGATGGGGGAGGAGGTGTCTCGGAATCCATATTGGGATTGGTTGGCCATAGTAGGGATGCACAGGGGTTTCGCCTGTGATTCAGCCTTGACAAATCTGTGTAATGGGTTTACTAACATCCCATAAGAGAGAACCATAAGTGGTTTAATGCAGTTGGCTTAAAACCAGCATGTGAGGGTTCAATTCCTTCCTTTCTTGTACTTGAATAAAGGCTGGTTCTTCGAAAGTGTGATAGGGGGGTGGGCAGCCATGGATTCACTCAGTGTTGGTAGTGGTTAGTTCTGGTTGTAGGACTTTTCATTTTGCTGCAAATGCCTCTCAAATAATGAATATTAGTATGATTATGGCTGTTATTGAGATTAGAGAGCCAATAAAGGATAGGGTATTTCATAGGGTGTAAGCAGCAGGGTAGTCTGAGTAGCGTCATGGTATACCGGCTAGGCCTAGTAAGTGCTGGGGTAGAATGTTAGGTTTACACCTGTGAATATGACTCCAAAATGGGCTTTTGTTCATGTGGGGTGTAGTGCATATGCGGTGAATAAGAGGGAATCAGTGGGTGAATCCAGCTAGGATTGCAAATACAGCTCCTATTGAGAGGATGTAGTGGAAGTGAGCAACTACATAGTATGTGTCGTGTAGGGCGATGTCTAGTGAAGAGTTTGCTAGTACGATTCCTGTTAGACCTCCAATTGTGAAGAGAAAGATGAAGCCTAGGGCTCATAGTATTGGTGGGTCTCATTTGATGGTGCCTCCGTGTAGTGTAGCTAGCCAGCTAAAAACTTTGATGCCGGTTGGGATGGCAATGATTATGGTGGCAGAGGTGAAGTATGCTCAGGTGTCTACGTCTATTCCTACTGTGAATATGTGGTGGGCTCATACGAAGAAGCTCTCATCCAACTGAGAGCATGGTTCAAATGATTCCTATGTAGCTGAACGTTTCTTTTTTGCCTGCATAATACGCTACTACGTGTGAGATGATTCTGAAGCCTGGAAGGATTAAGATGTAGACTTCTGGGTAGCCAAAAAAACAGAACAAGTGTTGGTATAGGATGGGGTCTCCCTTTCCAGCGGGGTCGAAGAATGTGGTATTTAGGTTTCGGTCAGTTAGTAGTATGGTGATGCCGGTGGCGAGAACTGAGAGTGAAAGTAAGAGAAGAATGGTGGTGATAAGAACGGATCATACGAATAGGGGGGGGGTTGGTGTTGTGATAGGGCTGGAGGTTTTATATTAATAGCTGTTGTGATAACGTTGATGGCTCCTAGGATGGAGGATACACCTGCCAAGTGAAGGGAAAAGACGGCTAGGTCTGCTGAAGCACCAGCGTGAGCTAAGTTGCCTGCTAGGGGAGGGTACACAGATCATCCCGTACCGACTCCAGCTTCTACTGTGGAGAAGGCTAGTAGGAGGAGGAAGGATGGGAGTAGGAGTCAGAAGCTTTTGTTGTTTATGCAGGGAAATGCTATGTCCGGGGCGCCAATTATGAGGGGGACTAGTCAGTTTCCAAAGCCTCCGATTATAATAGATATTACTATAAAGAAAATTATTACAAAGGCGTGGGCGGTGACAATTATGTTGTAGATTTTATCATCTCCTAAGAGGGTCCCTGGTTGGCCAAGCTCTGCACAAATAAGTAGGCTGAGGGCAGAGCCAACTATGCCAGCTCATGCTCCAAAGAGAAGGTATAAGGTGCCAATGTCTTTATGGTTTGTTGAGAATAATCATCAGTTAATGAAGGTCACTGTAGGACAAGGCCTCAAGGACAAGAGTCCAAGTACTGATAGCCTGATAAATAGAGACTTGTTAGAACTTGTAGGGCACAAGCCCTGGGAACCAAGGAACAAGCTAACTGCAGACCCCTGAGCCATTACAGTTGAGGAGGCAACCAGACGGACAGAGAAACAAGTAGCCAGATAAGGGAACGGATGGCGCCAATATGTAATCAAGAAAGCCGCGTAGAAAGAAACTCCCTAACCTTGGAATAGAAATTATTGCTATGTCAAGATAAACTAGTAAGTTCCTATTGTTCTAACGGTGTGCCTTAAATATCAACCAATCAGTGTTTTTTACGCTTAAGATTTAACCAATCAGCGTGTAATATGTAGAAGGTAGAAACGTATATAATTGTAAGAAAATCACTAATAAAGGGACAACTTGCTTGCATCAAGCTGCGTCCCGTCTCTTCATTCACCGCAGGTCACAGGTAAGATGGCTGAGTGTTTAGGCGTTAGGCTGCAGTCCTTTTTACAGAGGTTTAATTCCTCTTCTTATCGGCTCTGTGGTGAAGTTCATGTTGAGTTGCAAGCTCATTGATGTACATTAAGAGTGTACCAGAGCCTGGTAGATAGAAGCTTGCTGGTTTAAGCCCCTAGCTGCTAACTAGGAGTTTATGGGATCGAGGCCCATTTGTCTAGTTTTGTTGGGGGAAAGGTCCTAGCTTAATTAGAGTGTCTGGGTTGCATTCAGAAGATGCAGGTTAATGTCCTGCGGGTCTTAGTGGTGTTAGCAGAAACTAAGAGAGTCTAACTCTTTTTTTAATGCTTTGAAGGCCTTTGGTTTAGATGGGCTATCCTAAGTTTTTAGGTGATGGTCAAGATTATGGGGGATAAGGGGAGGAGGAGGGCTGATAGGGAAGTTAGGGTGGCAATTGGTGTGCTTGTGGGTTTATCGGTATATCACTGTTTCATGTAGTTTGTGATGTTTGGTGGAAGTGCAATTGTTGAGCAGTATGCAAGGCGTAGGTAGAAGAATAGGCCTAGCAGGGATAGTATAGCAATGATGGCAGCTGTTGTGGATATTTCTTGTTTACTCAGTTCCTGGATGATGAGTCATTTGGGTAAGAAGCCAGTTGTTGGGGGCAGGCCAGCTAGGGATAATAGTGCTAGTATTAGAGATGTGTTTAGTGCTGGTACTTTTGTGCAAGATGATATTATTGTTGATAGTTTTGATGTTGTGTTGAGGGTGAGGAAGACAGTAGTAGTTATTAGGGAGTAAAGATAGACGGTTAGTTTAGGGTTGTATATGAGAATGCTGGTTATTCAGCTTAAGTGGGTGATTGATGAGAAAGCTAGGATTTTTCAGACTTGTGTTTGGTTGAGCCCTATTCATCCCCCTACAGCAGCGGATGCAATAGCCATGATTGTTAGTAAGGCCGGGTTTAGTGAGGGGGCTGTTAGGAAGAGAACGGTGATGGAGGGAAGATTTATTATTGTGGAGAGGAGGAGGGCAGTGGTTATGGGTGAACCTTGTAGGACTTCTGGGAACCAAAAGTGGAAGGGTGCCAGGCCTAGTTTTATTGCAATTGCTACTGTTAATAACAGGCAGGCAACTGGGTGGGTTAGTTGGGTGAGATCTCACTGCCCAGTGAATTGTGCTTGAAAGAAGAACTAGTGTGGAGGCAGTTGCTTGGACTAGGAAGTACTTGATTGTAGCTTCAATGGCTTGGGGGTGGTGTGATTTTAAGATAAAGGGGATGATGGTGAGAGTGTTGATTTCTAGTCCCGTTCAGGCTATTATTCAGTGGTTGCTTGAGATTGTGATGGTTGTTCCTAGGAGCAGGCTTAAGGAGGAGATTAGTTTTGTGAGGGGGCTCATTTAGTAGGGGAAGGGGTTAAACCATCATTTTTAGGGTATGGGCCTGATAGCTTTTGCTTAGCTGACCCTACTAGGAAATAATATAAGGGGAGTATGGAGGTGTTTGAGCTCTTCTGTGTAGGTTCAATTCCTACTTTCCTAATTGAGGGTGTTGTACCTCTATGTTCACTTTATCATAGCGACCCTTGGCTGTTCAGGCACATTTTCTTATGTTTAGGTGTGTTTTTAAGTGGGGGAGATGCCTGTGTAGCAGACTGGCATGCTAGTGTGTCAAAGACACAGCGCTAGCGTGTGGTAGGAAGTTTTTTCAGAGAAAGTGTGTAAATTAGTCATAGCGGAGTTAGTCATAGTCATGAGGCATGAACTCATAAGAAACCTGAGGAGTAGGGGTTTTGTAGCAAGGATTATTGGGAATAGCTCTGGGGATGGGGTAAGGGAGCTGGGGTTGATGAATAAGATAGCATTAAGTGTGTTTATTAGTATAATATTTGCATATTCAGGTAGGGAAAAATAGGGCAAATGGACCAGAGGCATATTCTACATTGAAGCCTGATACTAATATGGATTCTCCTTCTGTAAGGTCAAAATATACTAAGTTTCTCTTCACTTTTAAAGCATGAAAACCCAAACAACTGAACATATTTTGTTAAGCCGTGACCAGACGTGTAAAGGTCTTTACAGGAGGAAAGTGATTAAGCAACATCACATCTCATGTGAGAAGGAAATTATTAGCTGCAGTAAAGATTATTTAATATTTCTGATAGCAGGACTGCGTTACAAGACAAAATATTAAGTTATACTAGTCTCAAGAAAAACGTGTGGGGGTTACTGGTTCAGTACAAGGAAGTAGCTAATTGGGAAAGTTCTCTACAGCCTCATAGGATGACATATATTGTTTAGAAAGAGCTATGCTTCACATCCACATTAAATAGTACCGAAAGTGATTTGAGCATAGCTCAATAGCACAAATCAATCAAAAAAAAAAGATAATCCACTAGCAACAACACTCAATGCAAACTTACTTCAATAGAGTTGAAGAGCACCGTCACTGATACCTTAAGTCCAGATTTTTCAGTGGACTACAAAACCACTTTAAAAAGCATTCACCAAATAAGGTTATAAAGTATTTTACTATCTCTCACAGGTTTTGTACTTTTACAGTCTTTTGTATTTTCCCCTACAGAAATAGAGGGTTTTCTTCATACAAATAAAAAAAAAAATAGGTTGGCATTTAAAAAATTAAAGGCATAAAACCCACTTCAAAGTTGCAGTAAAACTACTAGATTATAATGCAGCAGAGGTGAAGCAACAATGTCAAGAAAATACTTGGTACCCACATCATCTGCCTTTCAAGTGTCTAAGACAGGAAGGCAGGTCTTCTTGTCTAACTGTATGCAACAAATGTATATTATGAATGCTCTTCAAAGGAATCTCCTCCTACTGTTATGCAAGTGTCCTAAATTAAAGGTTTAATATTAAGAGATGCGATTGTCTTATCAAGTGTTTACTGTGTTTCCTAGCTATTCCCCAACAGTTTTTAATTTCTCCATTCATATTATCTGAAATATTTTTTTACTTATTAAGTTATGTCTTATAGGCTTAAGTAATAATAGACTTTTATTAAAATATAGTGCCTTTTGTTTTCAAGCCTAACAGTCCCTTAAGGAATTCCAGTTTTTCTTGTGAAATTTAGGGTACTTACAGAATCATGTCATTTGCTTTTGTATAACTTACTAATAATATTAGCAATGAATGGTAGCTTTTTGTGATATGTCACTTCCCCTTCACATAAAGGGAAAGAGCTTGCCTGAATTTCTTGTTAATATCATTTTATACCCAATGTATCCTACCAGGTGAAAGCTCAGCAGGAAATGGAGGTAAAGACTGGAGTTTGTGTGCGTGTTTTGAATTTGCTTGTAAACAGAAGGGGATTCCAACTTCACCTGTCTCAGCCTGTCCTCCTTGACCCTCAGCAGTTTCATTACAAATAATTTGAGATTTCAGCGATGCCTGTCCTTGTTCAAGTTCAAAATTCAGAATAAGGGAATCAACCAGAGAGTCTAATTCATCCAAGTTCATAAAAGGCATGGGTATTTTCTGGATAGGATTGCTTGCAGAAGTAGAAGAGAAGGCAAATAAACTGAAGTAGTTGTTAAAATATCCAGCTATGACACAAATCTTTTCTGCAAAGCTCCTGAGAGGGCTTGCGCTTCTGTACGACCCTATGAAAAACAAAAGCAAGAAGAATCAAATGCAGCATTTTGCAAAGAAAGAGCAAGTAACCCTCCCTCCCTCTTCCTTTACAGCAGGACTACTCTCCTGTAGTCCACAGGTTACTACCAAGACAGGTACAAACCCAGCTACATACCTTGTAATGTAGAAGAAACAATTTCACAGACTTCAGCAAGGCACTGCTCCAATTCCAAGTATTTTGCAGCATTGTTAGTGCTTTTCTTTATTTCTTGATACAGACATTCTTGTGGTATTTCAGACTGTATTTCTTTCTGTATTAAGAACAATTTAAAAGGAATCAAATACATGACAGTATATTGACTATTAAACATGCCTATTATGGATTCAGTGTCATAAAACAGGCCAATGCTGAAATACAAAATGAAAGCAATGCCAAGGCACAAAACTTAAGATGCTCCGAAAAGAAATGCAGATTGTTGACCAAAAAGAGCAAACAGAATTGTAAAATCCAGAAAAGGTTTGGCTCTTAGGAGATATATTAAATCATGTATCCTGGCTTTTAATTAAAACATAAACTATTACAATAGTTATAACACAATTACACTAGCTTTACTGAACTTGAGGCTTCCAACTTAAAATAGGTGGTTAGGCTGTTCATTATGATCACAAAAAGGAGGGAGACAAAAGTACTGCCAAAAATACTTCAAATAAAATTAAAATCACATAGTTTTAAGCAAAAATGTAGTAGCCAGAATAGTTAGCATTCCACACACATGAATGCCACTGAGACATGAAGTATTATCATGCAATTGTAAATATACAGAAGGTAGTTTCAATTCTCTTCTTCGTTAAATACATCCTTTACATTTAAACTGTAGACTCAAAGCGCACACTTTGTGAAACGTTTCTCTTACCTTTCTGCAATAAGAGATGTTACTTTCAAGGAATCTGGCCAATGCCACAACACTATCCTTTATTCGATTTTGAATCTACAAAGAAACATTTAATTATATTGTGCACTTGAATCAAGACAAAGTAAAAGTACATTCATATTTTAGAAGGAGAACAACGAACACTGGCATACTAATGAGAAAATACTCAAAAGCAGAAGTAATGTTTTCTGCAACTTAACATGCAATTTTTCAAATAAAATGTTAACTTGTAGAAAATATTGTTAACTATATCTGCATGGTTTTATTTAACCCCTTAATATGGATCGAGTGAGCACATTTAAGTATTTGCTAAGAGAAAGACTGTCCTGTAATTTATTTTTTTTTTTATCACTGTTATTCTAGGCGGCAGGGGTAATCTCTTAGTTAATATTCCGGTGTTTCCTCCCCGACTTCACATTGGTTCCACCAGTGACAAGCATATATGGGAATCCTGCAGATATATAGGAATCTGCTGCAAATGAACAGACTGCTCAATTCCTTTTGCTGGAGACATGAAGCATTTGGGAGTTAAGCAAGCAGAGAGGAACATAAAAGATATTGGACAGTTTCACTATTATCTGTAGGTTTAAGAGTAACAACAGTGAAAGCCAGAGTAAGAAGAAAATTTTGCTTTCCTTGACAGAAGCAATTTATCACTCCTCTCTAACTGATTTGAACCTTTTATCCCAGGTCACATATTACAGATTTTTAAGTAGCAACAAATTTTTTAGTAGTAACAAATTGTTTGGAAGTATTTTACATATCCCAACTCATTACATAAATTTTCTTATTGGCTACAGTTTTGCAAATTTCTCAACTTTGAGAAAAAAGAACAAAAATGAAAACACTTGAGGCAGAAGATGGGATCGTTCAGACACAGATAAACTGTGATCTTTGGCTTTACATGCTGTCTGTACAAAACATTTATTCAGAGAAAATATGGCAAAACAAGCCTATACATCCAAACGCTGAAAGAAACCATTTACACTATATACACCTAGTACCTTGCTGAAGAACATTTCAAGCTTTTCAAAGTATTTCCCTGGAATTCAGCCAGGCTTTCTGTCAAAACAGCTCATCCACTAAGAAAGTGGCATATATTCAAGGGGTACTCTAACTTGCCTACCAGAATTCTCATAGACAGAGAAGTATTTTTAACTATAGTGCTTATTCCTTATACTTTATTCTCTACATTGTGCAACTCCCTATAGTTGCATGTTCCTCATGATTTGTCATCTAAGCAAAATAAAAGCACAAAATAACAGGCTGTAGCTTAAAAAAAGCCCCTCCAGGCAAAACCTCAAACAACTCACTAATGAATTCAGCATGTAATAAGGTCTATTTTGCTTTAAGTGACAAAATACATTAGACACACATCAATAATAGTATGTTTGCTTCATGAAGGAGCAACTCCTCCCTAGAAGATTCTGACTTCAGCATACTGAAAAACAAAAAACTCCAAACCTATTCAATTTGATAAAATGTAACTGCTAAACCGGTATCTTGGGGAGGGGGACAAGGACACAACAGTAGTCACGTATGTGTTTATTATGAAGTAGTAGGAATGTCTCTTAAAATTACAAATTAATTAAACTGAGGTCTTACTATGAGAGATAAAAGCTTCCCATTGATGTAATTCCTTTCCACAGTACATTACATACAACTCATTAATAGAATATAATTAATTTGCTTTAATTTTACTATGAAGTGTTAGAAAAAAGCTGTTCAAATTAAATTCCACTGCTGCTTATCAACCTGGAAAGTATTTGAAGGTCAGCTGTGATTTCACTGAATGACACCAAATCAAGCAGGACATTTCTGGCTTCTGTGCTATTAAATAGCTACTTCAGCCAAACATTTTCCCTTTAAAGTGCCAGTTCATGAATGTGCTTCAGTGTACCCGAAGCATTAAGTGTATGCGAAGACTATCTCTTAAAAGGTACCACTGAACTAGTTTAATATTTAGATAGCATATTGTTTGGGACTAGGACTGTAAAGAACAATGTATGACAAAAGAAGGTCCTCAGACTTTCTAACAATCTTCCTGACAAGAATAGTGTGTAGTGATAGCAGAGGTGATTACTATTACAAATATAAAATAATTAACTTTCAGGATCATAAAGTGCTACATATTAAATAATCATTGCTTTGCAAATCAAGCTTAACAGTAGCATAGAGAATGAAAGGTCCACTTGCTCCTTTGTGCCAGTTTTCATGTTCTCCCTCTCCTTCATGGTTACACTGAAATATTACACAAAATGCCTTCCAATGCACAGATAAATCATTCTAAATAAAATACACTTAAATGTTCAGTCTACATACAGGTGAAAGACTAAACACTCAAAATCTCTGCAAAACTGTGGTCAATATTCCCACTTCCCACCTACCTCAAATCTCTGCTACTAATCAAAACTGTATTCCTACTATGAAATTTGTAGACAGAATTGCTGAAAAATAATAGGACATGATCAATTGTCTCCAAGAGACAGCAGTAGTTTTTAATCTTACTTTTTATCTCACCTCATTTTGTGGATATTGTTTCATGAGTTCTTCCTGCACCACTCTTGCTTTTTCTTGTACAGTATCAATGAGAAACTCCAGCCCTGAGCCTATTCCATCATAAATGGCAAGTACAAAGTCCTTTTAAAATAAAGGTTCAAAACATGGTGATTAAAGGAACTGATGTGGCCTTGCATTGCAACAGATTTTCCTAATGGGCTAGAAATATATTTTTGTTTTGTGCAAATTGTTCAGTACTGGTCTCTTCAGTCACATGTAACTCTTGGACTACAGGGGCTCAGCACTTTAACCTCCTTTTCCTAACTTTCTTCAGATTTCTGAAAATTCAATGTGGTACTTAGTAACAGATTACCTATTTCATGGAAATTCAACACTTACTTCAGTAAACTTGTACAACCTCAGTGCAAATGCAATCCTAAAAGCACAGTATTTCTTTCTAAGTGGAAATTCTACAGATTTAAAGTGTAGTTTTTTTTAAGGAAAAGAATAATTTCAAGACTATTAACATATCCATTTTTGCCATAAAAATTAAGTATCGCATAAACTCTGAAAATACTTAATTCAGTTGATCAAACTTATATGTAACAATTTGCTTCTGAACACAGTTACTGAAAATAAATGTGATGTCAACATTAAAATTATTATTTCTAATAAACATTTTTTTCACCTGTAGACTAGTTGCAGGAATGTTGTTCTCTTCAGAAAATGAAATATCAGCTCTTGTGAGTACTGCCAAGTGTCCTATGTATTTCATTGTTTGCTTTACTGTTTGTTTCACTTTGCTCCATGCTTCTGTTACCATTGAGGATATATCTGAAGAACATCCCTGAGAAATATAGGCATGGCGTTCACTGAAGCTAGAAGGTATCTCTGGTCAAAGAGCACATACTTTCTATAACATAATAGTTCATAGCACACAGTAGATTAAGGCATTTTCAGCTTTACATCCTCCTACTTCCGATAGCTTATCCACCACAGGTAAAAGACCATACCTTGCAACCACAGAGAATGATATCATTATACTGCACTGTTAAAACAAAAATTCAATACTCTTCACAAGGCTGGAGCGTGAACAAGAGTCATATTTGCTGGCCACTGGTTTATAAATTTATACACAATAGCACTTCATGATCTAAACTAGCATTTACTCTTGTCACTGCAGGGTTTATTTTCCCCTTTTATATCTAAGAACCGATATTATTGTCAGGGCCTGGGCAGAGAAAAGTCTGCATTACTCTGAACTGGCATATGGAAGTACCAGTTTAGCCAGCAAAAATGCACGCACTTTGCTGTTCGTTTTCTTTAGGTGTGTCTTTTGTCATTGCATACATTGCACATTTAAGTGTTTTTAGCCAGTCTGTAGTAAAAACTGCATTAATGCATAGAACTTCTCTACATACAGATTAATTCTTTAATATACTTTACCTGCAATAGTAACAGTAAATAACCTCCCAAGTTCTTTACTTCCTGTTTCATTTCTTCACCAACTTTCATAGATCCAGGGCACTTCTGGACATTGTTAAGCCAGAGCTTCGTTAGAACCACAAGCTGATCAAAAGCAGAGATAATTCTGATGCTGTAGGACTGAGCAGCACGATCAAGAGAGAAAACTACAAGAGAAAGAGTTCTATTAGAAAGCCTCCTTTGCAAATGAAAGCAGGAATGTTAAATCTTCTGATAGGCAAACATATGAATTCTTGTGGATTGGAAAGACAAGTCATTAGTAATGTTTCCTTTAAACCGTTATGAAAATGAAACTTACAGTTTTCTTGACATTCTTCATCTTGCTGTTCATAGGCTTTTGAAATGGCAGACACTCCAGAGAAAATGATAAACAAATTAGTTAGAAGACTGTCTGCTATGCTCTTTCCTCCTTCATGATTCTGTTCCAGTGAATCTAAAACTGAATTTACAGATGTCTTGCAAATTCCAGGAAGAAACGATTCAGAAAAGCTTGGGCATATAGCGGACTTATTCTGTGAACCTGTATGATGTAAAAGCAAAACAGAAAAAAAAGAAACTCTGCATAGGAGTGAGCAGTCAGCATGTCTTTTTAATGACTATTTTATATTGCATCTTCAGTAATGTTCAGCTACTCAAGATAGCAAGTCAGAAAAAACATGTATACAACATTCTAAATAGTTTCTAGATTCAGTTAGTACAGAGACAAATACCATAGTGAAATTCTTTAAAATGAATCCACCTGTTCCAACAATCAAACCTACAGAGAGACAGAAAATAACAAAACCCAGCCAATCTAAAATAACTGAATGCATAAAAATATTTGGGAGACTGAAGCATCTAGTATTCCAGAAAAAAAAGTTTATAAAACCTGACAAAAAGCTGGGGGCGAACCTCAGTAGTTGAATGAATACCAACAACTCAAGCACACAAAGTCTCCAAATTATTATATCAGGATTTAGTCTCTGGCAATTTGTTACATGAACTATCATCTTTCTCCAGTTAACCTGCATAGTTAAGCAGAGTAATGTTTTATGTAAATTTCTTAAACAGGGTTATAAGTGCTAGTCAGGAAGTTTTTGCCCTGAGAAAGCATAATCAAGAATACCAAACACCCTACTGTTAACAGCTGGACATTATGAACTTGAACATAATATAAACAGGACTTCTAAAATTTTGTTTTCCAACCCATACTTTTTTTTTAAAACTAGTATTAGAAGTGCGTATATTTTATACATGTAGTAGTTTCAAGTTCTCAGTATGACATGAAAGGTGCTCTGCCATATCGTAAGTACCTGCTAAATAGGAAGTATGTACATTCCAAACTGGTTGTGATTTTATCTTGGACAAACATCCAGAAATTCTCTTGTTCTTCATGAAACTTCTACTTCTAGGAGAGGATGATAGAGTGAAAATGAGGAAAAACCCCAAACTTTAAAAGAATGTCTCTCCCCATACCCACTGAAAGTTTAACTAATATGAACAGCTGTCACACAAACAAAACAAGCATCTACTTTTAATTAATGGAACTTGTTAACACAGAACGTAAATCAGCAAAAGCAAGACAATACAGCCCATAGGATGGATCATACTTACTTTCATCAGGCTCTTGCTATTATAGCAGGATCTTCATTCTACATTCCTGTTTTTAAGTGACTGGTTTATTACTAGATTATTATTGTCTAGAACTTGAGACAAAAAACACATTTCTTTCCTACCTATGTGGACTATAGAAAGCAGACATGTTGGCTTTTTTTGATCTTGTTGGCTGGACAGAATGAATTACTTTTGGAAGGCCAGATAGGCTTTTCTTTCTCCATAGAAGGCAGACGTTCTGTAAAGTTCTCCATTGTCAGTGAGACAAGCTAACTTAGCTCCTCTGGCCTGGCTCAGCTTGCTTAGCTGCCAGTGCCCAAGGCCAGCTCTTGCCAGAGAGAGCTGTTTGGGAATCCTCAGCTAGCCTTGAGGCTGTTAAAGAAACAGCTGGAAGGAGACTCAGTGGGGGCTGCCCAACTTTTCTTAGAGCTGCATTTAAAATAAATCTCTTGCCCTCAGTCCTGCCTGACTTACACTGTAGTTGTGTTGTAACAGTGCCTGCACCTGACCATGTAACACCATTGATCTGCAGGCCTGACTTCCCAGTTTGACCCGGGACTTTGTCATGATGGCCATACCAGGCAATCACTGGACTTGCAAGTTGACCTTACCAACTGTCCCTGAACCTAATCCTGACACACTAAGCCAATTTCCCAGCTTAACCTCAGCCCTACCTCATCAATACATACTTACATCACATAACTGGACTGTTGGCTGACCATGAATACCATTGCCAGACCTAGTCCGCTCACCTCACATACTGTGGGGCCAGGCCCTTTTTGGCAAAGGCACTGCCCTGTCTACCCTCTTGTCACATTCAGCCCCAAACTGCCCTTCCCTTCTTGAACAGCCTGTTCTTTATGCTGCATGACACTACACACCAGGAGCACAATCTTAAAGTAGCGCATGCAATGTAATTTATTTCACTGGCATGTATGCCTGACATCAGTTAACTGCTGTCAACACAGCATACAATGCTGATTTCCCTTCTCCAGTACCTTTTCTGGTTCAGTTCAGCATTTTCAAAATAGAACAAAACCAAATACACTTCTGAGACTCAGGAACACATGTTACAATACTGTCCAGAAGGCAGCATCAGACAAAGAAAAGTATTGCAACATTATATCATTTAACAGTATTTGGACTAAAAATAAGGAAACTGTTTATCCACTGCATTCTTCGCAGATAACTTTTGTTAGAATGGTCAGAAATTCTTTCCAAAATTTACAGTCAGATAAGCCAACCTGCTTCACAGCAGAGTAACAACAATCATATGGGTTGCTACCCACTAGCAAAGCTACAATCAAGAATCTGTTAGCGTTTCCATTACAAGCTACAACTTGCAGAAGTTTGCAAGTCAGTTTTAACAATTGTTACAAGGCTAAAACTTCAAATACAAGGTCCCAGACCAGCTGCAATTTACTCCTTAAAAACAGTGCTTGCATATTACAGTAGTGTGAAGAAAGCATTTAAAACGCATTTCACTCTGCACCAATGATGTCTAGACACACGGATTAGAAAACTTTACGTATGTTTTGACAAAATAAACTTCTGGATTTGGAGGAAATTTTGTTCCTGTATCTTGTCCACGAGGAAAGATGAGAATGAATGAACAGAAGAATGTAAATTGGCACAGTGTACGGGGTAAGTAAGGATAGGAACAGATGTCCAAGTGCCTATTTAAAATTGCTTCTATTACTACTTAGATGAAACATGGGTATCTATAACCTTAACCTGTGGGTCCTCTGCAGATTAATTAGAGGTCTTGTGCTACACACAAATGTACCAATTTCTGAGACAGCTTTCTGAAATAATTAGGATCAGCCTTTAATTAATTACCTCCAGCTAGCTGTCAATCATCATACATAAAACCATCTAACACCGACCAGACGTACATTGCATATATGCTATGCCTGACCTCAGAAACATTGCTGTTTAATCTGCTGAACTGCTTTAGTGGGCTTGTAATTTTTATTAGCAGCACATTGCTTACTAACACACATTTCATAAGTGAGGCCAGTAAAGCACAGTAAGGTAACATATTTAGTTTAAACTTTCCTCCCTTCTCACAAATATATACATAAATTGAATTTGTAAGTTTAATATTAAACAAAGTAAAAGAAGAATTAATAAATAAAAGACTGTTATTGGTACACAAGCACCAATTATTTTTTGCTTTGTTTTAAGCATAGATTAAGGAATTATGAATTAGTATCACCTTCTTCTGGAAAGAGAGGAAACTGAGGCTTCTGAAAGGTCAGGTTCCCACTCATCAGCAGGGTCGTAAAATACATCAACAGTTTTATTGCTATCATTACTCTGAAAAAATGAAGAAAACAGGGGAGGAAGAGGGTTAAACAGAATTAGAGTGATAAAGCATTCAATGTATGGATGAAGACAACATGTTCTACTAACAGCAGAACAGTGGATTTAATGTTTTTTCTTTTGTTGGCTGACTGCCAGCCAACTTGAGTTATTTAAAAACAAAGTAAAACAAGATAAATATTTAGTGAAGACATCTAGCTACCCAGCATCTGAGACACAGGAACGCTAAGTACAAAACTTTTTCACAGCTCTCTCCTCGTGCCAGATCTATTAAAATTCTGGGCATATAATTTACTGGTTTTATTTATTTTTATATCTGGATTTGTGTAACAGTTTTAGCAATAGTTTTCTGCAGGAAATAGAATCCAGTCTCTGATGTTATTAAGATCCAAACAGCTTTTAGCAATAAATATGGCAATATTCTTCTGTCACTGGACATACTTGCATATTACAGAGTTGTATCATAACAGAATGTTTTCTCATACTTTTTTTCTGGCTTTTTTTTAATGGCTTTTTTTCCTTTTTGGACATAATATTGAAAGGTTTTTATTTCAGATAGATACTCACATATGAAGAAGTTACTCTTTCAAATAAAACAATTATTTAATGGCATGCAATTATTTTCTAAGGTTTGAAAAAAAAAGAAAAATTAATAAAAAAAAAAAAGAGAAAAAAAAGAGAGCTTTGAGGTGTAAAAAGCCTTCATATTTTCCCCTACCAGCACCTTCAAGACTCCAACAACTGACATTTCTTCCTCTGCAAATTTCAAGTATACTATTTATGCCAGAATGCAATTTCATTTGGAAGTACCAAGCATCCAAATATTTATTTATACATTATTTGAAGCAATTTCTATTCATTTTTCAATATGCTCCAGACTAAACATAATACAGATATTGGAATGACAAGGATGTATATGATCAGGAGAATCACAAATTCAAACACAGAACAAATTTAGACAAGCTGTTACCGTAATCTAAAACCTGATCTTAAATATATATTTTTCTTTTGTATATTATTCAAAACACTCCAAACTCATCTAGCATAAAATACAAGATCACTACGGTTCTGCTGCATTGCTTTGGATCTCTCCTTCAAGTTAACCAACTCTTTCACCTTCAAGACTTCCCCTTTTTTTATCCTTCATTATTTCACTGAAGTCTAAACCAACTTTCAATTAATATGGCAGAAACCAAAACACAAATAAAATGCAATGATCAGCCCTGGAGATTGGAAGATCCCAGAATACTCTATCATCACCAAAAAAAAAAAAAAAAAAAAAAAAAGGTACTTTTAAGGACCACGAGGTCTGAGTTGGTTTTTTTCCCCCCACAAGTAGTTCTTAGGTCTCTTGAGAATTCAGCTCCAAAACAGACACAAAAAAAAATGCGCTGGCATGCAATGAAAACACTGTCTCTTCATGTTGAGTCAATAAACTTATTTCTTGTGACATTTCTCTCCTTAAGAGATAAAAAAAATACCAGTCACCTGGCAAATAAGAGCTGATACTCTAATTTTATCTGTGTTCAATAATTTGAAACCATTGTCTACTTTTATTTTTTGTGGATACAGAATAAAACATAGGTTCTGTTTCCACTTGTCCCTTTCTTCTATTTTACATCCTCCTCTTCAATACAAAAGATAGTGTGATACACAACAAAATACTGCATATTTAGAGAAATACAGTACAAAAAACCCCAGTTTATCTGATTAAAAGCAATGGAATCAGAAAAAAGGATTAACGTGCACCTTAACTGTCAGTTTATTAAACAAAAAATTATGAAAAATGCCTTTAAAAACTCCCATTGAAGAACCTAAAGCACACACAAAAGCAACCAGTAGCAAATTAACTTACCAGAACAGAAGAAAAATTGAATATAGCAATGGAAATTCAAGCGATACCTTTAAAAAGTCAAGTTTTCCTCCAGAACAGATAAACAATTTAACAACCAAAAGAACCACAAAGTATTCCTCGTTTTACTGCTTCCCATTCTGTACACAAAATTACCTGAATAAAGTCATTGATTTCTACTGTCCTCTTTCTGCATGACAGACAAATGTGCTACCCATGCTTAATATAAAATAATCATGTGTCTTGGTGTTTAAAATCACATTAAAAAAAACACCGAGACTTTCCTCCTGTATGAATTATCAAAATCTATCTTTGACAAAAATATTACTGATTACTAGTGGGTTTTCTTCAGTTGTTACTGACCTCATAGAGTTCTTTCATCACTGCTAGTTTGCACTCAAATTTCTCTAGGCTCCAGAAAGTTGCTATTCCCAGTTTGATGTTACGAACTTGCACCTGAACAGAAGACACTGTTCCCGTTTTATCAATTTTGTCGTGCCTAAGAATTTGAGAAAGTTTAAAAGAAAATAGTGAAAAATAAAGACAAAAACATTATTCATATTTCAAAAATAAACAAGGTACTTGTAGGTAGGATTATACAGAGAATAAAAGTAATTACACACACAGAAATTGCTTGAGACATATCTCACAAGCAAACATTAGTGTAGCTATTAAAACTATTTTTATGTAAGGAAAAAAGGAATCCTTGCATTCAGAGATAGAAATAGATACTAGCATATAAATTCCTGGCTCTCTTGAAACTCAGAACCAAATATACACTACAGAATTTGACTGACAGACTTCTTGCTGAAAGATGTGAGAAGAAAACACCTGAGAAACATAGTGATATATACACATACTAGGAAGTCCTAGCTTACCTGAACTTACTGAAGCTTTGGGGTTTTTTTAATGACAGTTTCCTCTGCACTAATATGTCTCTGCTCCCACTAAGAACACCTGGCCAACATACAGGTCCGCTTCTAGAACAGTTCAGGTGTGACTAGCAAGTATTGTGGCACGGTGAGAAATCTGTGGAGCGAAGTAACTGGTCCCAACACTTGATATCCACTATAACCATGTTCTGAGGTTTTTTTACTTCTGCCTCCCTCTGTTGTGGTCCTGTGAACTGACCATCTCTTAGTGGCTGGCACATATTCCCTGGTTTAGTTTTGTCCAAAAGGAATGTAGTTAATGTGCTTTAGGACTACTTTAACATGTGAACCAAAGCACGATGGACATGGACACCCAAAGCACACTCAACCCAAAATTAAAGGTATGTCTACAGACAATTAAAGACTTCATCTAAAATTCAAGTTTGAATTTCACATTTCAAACAAACAAGGCTAAACTACACACTTAACTGAAGCTAGTTTGGAAAAGTGATTTAACATGTTCAATTTAACAAAACTGTTAAAAGAAAACCAAACAGCGCACTGCACATCCACAATCCAGCCCCCAGATTTTTTTATATCTATATAAAAACGTATATTATATATACACCCCCTTATTAACTAACTCAGATACTCACCTGCAGAAAACAGTGTTTTTCCCTAATTCATTGCTAATAGTGTTGGCCTCTTTGATCATCACAGAGAGCTTCAGAGAATTCCAGTTAAGTGGAACTAATAAAAAATATAGCACATAATGACTAAGTGGATCAAACAATGTGATGCAATAACTTCAGGTGTTTTTTTTTTAAAAAAAAAAAAAAAAAAAAAAAAAAAGGTACCACAACCAGAAAAACTTGAATGGAATTTAGCCAACAATAGTTCTGTGAATTCCCAACACACTAACTAAAAAATGACCCTCCCAGCCAAGACAACCCTTTATAAAAGGTCAGGTAAAGGGTATTTCGGAAATAGAAGCATAACACCAGATTAATCTGAGACAGGAAACTGAACTGAATCAATTCTGTTACTCCAGTTTCTCCTATAACACCCCCAGACAGGGGAAGGACTTTTAAGTAATCAGGTTAATACAGACTGCATGTATATCCACCTAAAAACCTTGAAGGTGACTAAAACAGAAGTTTTATATATACAGCTTATGAATAGAAAGGATCATAGCAGCCAAAAGGCTCTTCTTGTTCAGGATCATTAGAGATGTGTTAGAGGAAGAGAAAAAGCTCCTGGATCCACATCCACTAAATCCAAACCCACCAAACAAAAGAGAACTCAGCATTGCCTTTGTAACATTATGTATACACATACTAGTCACAGCCTTATTCCCACTTCCACGATTCTTCTGAAGGGTATGTATTTCTTCAGCAATTTTCTGCTTCTCCACTTCCAGAGCTTCAAGTATCTTTGCATGATGAATAGTATGATCTTTTAGGGCCTGGGGGAGTGGGAGGGAATTAAAAAAGTAAATAACTATCTATAACTCTTACTGCTGTATATTGAAGCAAGATTTTGTTGTTACTGTCATTTTAAAGACTCAGAACAGAATGCAATTTGTTGGACATCTGCTATATCGATATGGAACCACCTTCAAACCCTGACAGTGTTCTAGCTTTGCTTAAGAAAATGTTATGCTTAAAAAAAACCACTGGAATTAAATAGAAATCACTTTTTTTAAAGTCGTATTTGTTGTAGCAGTCAAATATACATGAACACCAGCCAAGAGATAGTCATTATTTACACTAATTCCTGGAGCCATAAATTTTAGCATAGGCAATGATCACTAGTGTGGTACACCAAAAAACCATCCATGTTATGTAAGAAATAACGTCAGCATTAGTTTATCACCAAATTTAATACAATATCATACTCTAAGTATAAATATAACCTCTGTTCTTGTGCATAAAATCACATAGAAGAAACTTCAGAAACATTTCTTTTACAATTATTTATTTGAAAAACACAAAACAACAAAAAAACCCCACAAACCAACCACAGCTTATTGCCTAAAAAGCTGCCTTTTTTTTAAGTTACCTGCTTGGTAGCTAAAGTCTCCATTTCTAAACGCTTCTTACTGAAGTGTAGTTCTAGCTCAAGATTTTGTTTTGCCTTCTCTAGCTCCTGTATTTTAGTTGCAGCTTTTTGGTTATTCAGTTCTTGGATTTGCTTCTTACGAGATTCTTCTCTCTAATGTGAAAAAGGACAAACAGGAGGAGGTATACCAACTCTATAGCATTTCTGACCCATTCCTCCAGCAAATACAAAGGTTTATCTTCACTTCAACACATTTAAAACATGCAGCCCCTGTGGACTACTCTGCCCAGCATCAGCAATGAAAGGTTCCCAGTTCCAAAGCATCACATTATGTCTCCTATAGCACATTTAAGAAATAAGATACTCCATCATTATTACTGTTTTTACCACGATGTACAACTCTTACAATATGCATAAGTCAAAGTATCAAAAAGACTAACAACAAAGTAGCATGCAAACTTGAAAGAAAAAAAAAAAAGTCATACTAACTAAAATACCTTAGTAATTTGAAAGTCTCATAGAAAAGTTAGATTTTGCAGGGATTTCTCTTCACATACAAGTCACACCCTCAAATTCACAGTGGATTAACATTTTAGTTCCTGACTAACTCTATAAAGCAAAACGCCTAGAACCATTCTGAATGGAAAACCTACTTTACAACTTCTTGTTAGAAGGTCGATTTTTTTTAAAAAAAGAATAAGGCTTAGCATTCCTTAAGACACTGTTACAATATGCAAGACAAAAAAAAAACAAAACCAAAGACGACAACCACAAACCCAAACAACCAACATAAAAAGCCCATACACACCCCCAAAAAACCCCCCAAAACCCCC
Source organism: Falco rusticolus (assembly GCF_015220075.1). Classification (NCBI taxonomy): domain Eukaryota; kingdom Metazoa; phylum Chordata; class Aves; order Falconiformes; family Falconidae; genus Falco; species Falco rusticolus. Next base: position 35,432,530 of record NC_051197.1, read on the forward strand.
CAGAAATGCCATACTACAACTTCTATTTTATTGCTAAGTTTTATATGTAATGATGCAATGGCAACTTACCACCTCTGCTTCCAGTGATTTTATTTTGTTTTCATAAGCTTCTTTTTGTGACATCAGTTCTTGCTGAACCATCTCCTTTGCAATTTGGATGCTTTGCATCATTTCTTCCTTGGCTTTGAGTCGTGCCTCTTCAATTTCCGATTCAAGCCTACAGGTGGAAGTATCATACATTTAGAATACTAGCTTTAATGTCTTACAGGCTACGTACATTGTAATATTTTCTTCTATCATGACAAGAACCTCTAATTAACAATAAAAATACAAGCGTTTGGTTTCGTTTTTTGAAAACAACTCTTATACTTAACCTAGATATTTTTTATTTCATAGGGAAAATGTAGACACTGGTAAAGAAGCGAGACATTCCAGAATTTTAAAGTCCACTCAAATTCCTTATTTGTTTTACTATGCACCTTTCACAAAATTAAGAACTGTAATAGAAACTCACTAAATCACATTAAGATACAGAAAAGTAAATTTTAAGTCAATGAGTCTCGTGGTTTAATAACTCCCAGGAATGAAGCAAGTACAAATAACACTTTGCTGTATTCTCAAATTTTCCACCATCACAGAAGACCAAGGGTGTAACTTTGGGTTCTTGTCATTTTCCTAAAGCATTTGCTTTTCAGGTTTTAAATTTCTCTAAAACATTACAAATCAATTTCAGATTCATTATGTGCTTGGAGAGAAATGTAACTGAAAAGATACACTACTTTGAGGACCCCTGGAGCTCAGTGTTTCTTCAATAACTGTCTACATTCTTGCCAACTGGACTAGATTACGGTGATCACATCTTAAAGGTATACATTCATTTCAGCTAAGTCTGGGACTTCCATTGCCATTAGAAATGGAGTTAACAATAATCCTCACTATATTCCAGCTTTCCCTTATTGTTAAATGACTAATAATCTTAAGTTCCTTATTTCTTGAGCTTATTGCACAGTTGCATTAATAGCTGAATTTCTTTTTAGAACAAGAAGATACAATACTTACTGTGTTCTTTGTGCAATAAGCAGTTCATTTTTTGCAAATTCAAAATCTTTTGGACCATCATGCAAAAATGTAGTCCCACAGGATGCCCTTTTAACTTTCTGAACTTCTACTGGATGATTAAACCTGAAATAATGGTCTCCCCCAAGGATCACTCGATCACCCTGTTGGGAAAGAAGGGGGGGGAAAAAGTTTGTTCTATAACTTTTACATTTATAAGCAAATTTACAGTACTTAAAACATAATAGGTGAGGCTAGAAAGCAAAAAGGAAGAGACAAATATGTATTGTCTCAGAACCTTCAAAGAAAATCTGCAGCCTGAAGTTGTAACGTTGACAAAACAAAAGAAATCCACACATGCACATAGTACTATTACCAAATCAATTACTTACATGATGTAGAACTGTTGGGTCTAAAATGCATTTCCCATTTACGTATGTCTTGGCTTCTCTCAGTGGAATAATACTCACTTTGCCAACAGTGTTTTTTATAACACTGAAAACAAGAAACATTTACAGTATCAGTAGCTCATGTTAATTGCAAATGATTTTCTTAATTGACAAAAATTAATGCTTTAGATGAGGTCCTGTTATTGCTTTTCCAGATGTGGTCAGACTTCATACTATTTAGTTACAATATACATAATTAATGAGTGACAACCTGTATTTTGGAAGAGAATTGATATTTAAATCCAAGAAGAATCCACTGCTAAAAAATTACAATACCCTGTCATCCAAGCATTTCTTTGCTAATGCTTTATTTCCCAACATAGTCACATCTTTCATGTTTTTAATAATTGATTAGTTAAATTTCTTATGAGTATCTCATCTAGGATCAATTGGATGGAATGCACTTTAAACAATATGGCCAAGTTGCTCTCTATTTTTAATTTTAATTAAGAGCTGTCAAGGCATTTCACTTTTCCATTGAACTTAATGTACTAGAGTTATCACACAGTACCATTTGATCAGATCCCTCTCCAGCATTTCTGCACGAATAGAAGATTTTGCTGCACAAATGACACGAACAAAGAAATTAAGCTATCTTGGTTATAAGATTTCTATGGGGAACAGAAGGAAGTTATCTTAATCGCTGACCAATATATAAGTTATCCCTAAATAGTATTTTCCTGGTTAGAAAATCTTATCTTGTTACTGCCAGAAGGAAGAATGACTCCAAAAGAAAGGGAAGGGTGAGAAGAAATGGTTCCTGCTTTCAATTCAAGTATGAAAAGAACACTACATACCAATGGTCATCAGCAATTAGCACTCCGGAAAGCTGGATATCATGTTTTGAATTTGGCGTATATCTTCCAACTGTAGTTTCTCCTTCTTTGATCATATACAACAGCACCTCAGAAAGCTGAGGATCTTCATTGAGATTGACAAGGTTTGGTAAATGATTGTCCATTTTGATTGCAATTCCTGCTTTCTAGATAAAAGAGAGCTCTGCATAAAAAAACAAATCACTTTGTGCATTTAAATATCTATATTGAATTTTTCTAAGAAGTCACAGTAGCCTGTTAAAAGAATAGCATGAAGGAAACCATATCTTACACTCTACTTTTTCTGCATCTGCTGACGTCATGTTTTCTGTGCTACCTCCTCTAGAAAGTGAAGAAAGAAAACGTACCTGCAATTCTTTTATATCTTCTAATTTCCTTTTCTCTGCTTGTTCAAGTTTTTCTTTCCAGGTCCTTAATACATTAAGGGGAAAATAACATATTAGGAGAAAAATTACAACATATAAATTTTAACATTTGTATTTCTAAGTGAGATATTAACAACTGCCTGACCTTTGCATTTCTGCCACGTCCCTCTCCTGCTGGTGTAATTTTACCCTCAAGGATGTTATTTCCTGCAAATAATGTCTGTATTTTTCAGGATCAGTGTTCAGAGCACTTTTCTGAGCTGCCTTCAGTTTTTCAATTTCAGCTTTCAATTCTACATTAGACAAACAAGACACGCAGTACACATAAAAAGTGAAGACAAAACAGGTTTAGACTTTTAAGTACAATACCAGAAAATTCATCCCGTTAATTAAAAATTTAACATTTTTCCCCATTCCAGGTTCTCAAGTGTAGCCCAAGATATCATACGAACTTTGGCACAAAAAAAAAGCTCACAAAGAATAATAATATTAAAAAGGAAGATATCCTAGGTTGTATTAGCCTAGCTGACAAGCGGTCAGTCAACACAATAGATTATTAGTACTAATGACTTTTATGAAGCTGTAAGTTAAATACAAACATGCAAATGAAAAACCCTCAGACTGCAGATGTCAGCCTCACCTCTGATTAGCTTGGCATTCACATCTTCATTTACTTTAGCAATGTTGATAATTGAACAGGCTTGTTTTGCATAGCGAAGAGTGCTGAGTGTTTCTTCTGTACTGCTGGCAGCTGGACTTACTGTGGCAATCATAGCAGTTTGTGAATTTCCACCAAGACTTTCCTTTAACAACCTTCATTTGATAGGATAGTAGAAGTCAATCCACAGCCTCCACATTGAAGGAAAAATCCCTTTTCTCAGTCTGAACAGACTAAATACAGAACACCTAGGGTCTTGCTACTTATTCAAGAGTGATTGTTAGCTACTTAAAATACAAGCCAAGGTTCTGTTTGTTCTTTACCTGATGCCAGAGACTAATTTCTTCCCTCGATCAGTCATCTGAGACACTGAGGGAAGGAGGGGAATAAAAGAGGAATCCACACTCTGAGAAAGCCTTTACTTGTATATAGAAAAATTCTGAAGTGTACATACCAAGTAAGGATAGATTCCCGGTAAGGAATGAAAGTTTTCTGTCCATTTCGAGATTGTTTAGACAGTGCAGAAATAACCTTTCCAAGGGTTAACAGTGATTTATTGATACTCACACCCTCCTACACAAAGCAAAAATAAAAATAATTACAATACAGTTGCATTTTCTTGTGTGATGTTATTGACTGTACTGTTGACTTAGTTGTGTTTATTCAATATATGGTACAGCTGTACCATATTAAATGTCATTGATTATAATCAAATGCAAAAGCAGCCTAGAAGATCTTCATTTGGAAAGAACAGAGACCCTGCCTTTAAAATAAGCAGTGTTAAGAACCATCAAACTTATGAAGGCAGCTTGAAAGTCTTTCATTAGAAACATTTTACTTAAATCCCCCCAAAAAGGGGCAAGCCCCAACTCCATACAAAATCGTATTCATGATTTGGGAAGTCACATAGACAGTTTTTCCTCATTCCTTCTAAAGGATTGTGGGGCCTGCATGGCATGGGGAGTGCTGTCCTAAACAAGATCTGGCCTGCCATACTGCACAGTCAAAACAGCTTCTTAGGGCCATCCACTCTCACTTGCAAAATGCTACACAAGCATAAGGGCCACATATCCTTTTACAACTACAGTTCCTGCCCAAGAATCCTGGTAGATGAGGATGCTTTGGGGTCAACCCTTTCCCACAGATTTCCAGTCTTGGTTTACCTTCAACCTTTCTCCAGTCGTTTGAGCTGTTGAGCAGCATTCACTGCCAGCTAGATCAATTAAGTTTATGTGACTGGTAAGCCTACGATCACATTGTTCTTCACCCAGAACTTCTACCTGGAAAAAAGGGGGAAGTTTGCATTTGAACCAAAACAAAAAAACTGAAGACAAGCAGAAATCTAACAAGATGTTCACTTTAAATACATAGAAAATTGACATTTCCATTTACTTTTTGACAGGATACCTTCATGTACATCCCTTGAAGGAGACAACCACAAACAATTGATACTATGGTTAAAGGTCTGAATAACTGTGTAAGCATAAACTACAAACACAACAGATTAGCAAACTATGGGTTTGGGTCTGAAGTTTGACTGTTGCAGCTATTCAATAACCATGGAAATCAGTAAGCTGTTACTGACTCAGACCAATGGAAATCAGTTAAGCAGTCAGTCGAAAAGTCTCAAGACTAGTCCTTGATACAGAAAAGAAATTATCTAGTTGTGAGAATGGTGAGGGGAAGAAGGAAGAAGATTAGGAAATTGGGCAGAAAAATTAAACAACCAAAGTTCTTTGAGAATGAAGAAAACTGACGGTCTGTAGACTTCTGAGGAGGTCTACTTATTTCACTTCTGTTTTCAGGCTCATCTCGTTAAGTTAGGTTTTGTCTGCTACACATCTGTAAATCAGATGAGGAGTTGTAGTCCCTATATCCTCTATCTCACACGGGTGAGAGAGGCATCCTGAAGCAAGGAAACATTTATGAAACTGAGCAGAAACTGCACCTCCTACCTTTGACCCAGTTCATCACCTGCAGGAACTCAGCACTACTGTCCACCTCACATAGCCTAACCCTCTAGAGCAGCAGTGTGAAATTAAGTCTGGCTTCAATTTGGATTCCAGTTACATCTCAAAACTCACACTCAGAATCTTGGAACTGCTCCTAGATCCACCAGTCTAGACATATTTATATTGCTGCTATAAATATGGGTAGCATAGAGACATGAGAATCTACTCAAAACATGTAAAATAATCCAAGTTCTGTTATGTAGAAAGCCATGTTAAAATTCCTTGTGCTTTACTCATCATCAACTATATTCTCACAACAATTTTCTAGGCAGCGTGCAAAACGACTTTTTACTACCAGATTTGAATGGATATAAGACACCCAGCAATACCTTGGTTTGCGTCATGACAAGGGTGAAGACAGAATGAGACCTAGAGCTCTTGTCATTCATTACTGTAGCAGCTGTTGCTCTCTGCTTATTTCCTAGTTCAAGCCAACTCTGTAAAAGGTAAAAGTCAGGATATGAAACCAAAACCTACTTTAGGTAGTTAACTGGAGATTAAAATGTTTGCAAACACAGTTACACACACAAATGCCAAATCTGTAAAGGAGGAATTAAAACCCAAGTTTAAGAGAGTGACACTTGCCTGTATGCATCTACTTAGCTCCATTATATAGGACTGGTCTTCATTACCCTTTTACAAAACCAGCTGAAATATCAGAGACTACTGGGCAGTCTGTAAAGCATTTCCTTCCCATCCATGGAACTTAGTTTTCAGCAGTGAAGGAAGGAGCAAGCAGAAATATTTGTATTGTCTTTCAGTAACCAAGTAACTCTTACCTGGATATCAGAGTAAGAACTGACAACGTTCCTACAGTGGGGGAAAAAGAAAAGTTTGGATTCAGACTATTTTCCTTCTACAGTTTTTCCTGTTGCCCAAGTTCTGAAACGTTTCCTCAGTTCCAGACAAAATACAAATACACCATGAAAGCTCCAGTTGTCTTGAGACTTCCACACACTTATTTTGCTAAAGCAACACGCTAAAGGAAATACATGAAGTTGAGCTGGACATGGGTATACATTTTTGTAACTACATAATAGTAAGATCTTGCCCAATTTACTGGTGAGTACACAAGTTTTCAGAGTCTCAATATCATAATTAGCACACACTTTCACAATTACATCATACATCTATTAATATGAGAACAGTTAAGACTTACACTGCCAGGCCTTCCACATATGGTCCTAACACTGGATGTTCTCTTACACGAAGCTAGCAAGAATAATTTTAAAAGAAAAATTATTAGGAGTGCATTAGTTAGACCCAGCATTCAGAAATATATTGAAATTAAAAGACAGTCTGTCTACATCCCGATTATGACATTTATCATCAAAAAAACTTAACATGAATCATCTAGAACAATATTTTCAGGAAAATACCTACAACTGATTTTTTTCCAGTTGCCTGAGAAACCACAGCAGACTGTACCATGCAAGGACAACTATCTTTTACATAAAATATTTACTTTAAAAAAAAAAAAAGAAGTATATTTTCTGCAATATAAGTCTAATCTGTTTAAGTGAAATAGCTTAGCTCAAAAACACTGACAAAACTGAGATGAAAGCACTCCTACTATAAATAAGACAGTACAGTCTTCACTTCTGTATAACACGCCCACATAAGTCCCAAGTTTAGGATAAAGTACTTACTTCAACAGCAAGTTTTATGTAGTAGATCTTCTTTATCATGAACTAATACTAATAGTTTACACACAAGAAGCCAGTACAGTGTTTGTTATGTCAAAGAACAGTAGAGTCCTATTTTTTAATAAACCAAACTAATTCCTTCCCTACATCCACTACTTAATACAAATATCTTTAATTTCTGGGTTTACATAATCCAACACACAAGCATTAAAAACTAGCTAAACTAGTTTAGCTACTGTTCCTTAACTAGTTAGTCAGGCCACCATTTCTTCCCCCCCTCTTCCAGCTTCTTGGAAAACAAATGGGGGGGGGGGGAAGGGAAATTAATAAAAAAAGGAACTTCCTGACAGCCCCATGGCCTTAAGCAGTAACAAATCCAGGGCAAAGAATCTGGAAGATACTCTTCATCTTGGTGCCAAGTTCTTACGTGACAGAAGTTTTCTGTAGCTGAGCAATGTAAATACACAGAGAAAAAGTGGGGAAAAAAAATCTTCCTTTGCAAATGTTAGTATACTGTGGACTGCAATTACGTCAGTGGCAAACGGGCATCCCAGTAGATAATCACAGATATTTTCAGAAAGTGAACGGATGTTTCAGTAGCACTGAGAAATGAGGAGACTGATTAATCAAGCACAATTAGGCAAATTTCACACACACCCACACCCCATTAGAAGCCTCCCGACAATGTCATTCTTCCATCTTGGAACTCCATCTAAATTACAAGGTTGTAACTAATTTTATATTGAACAGAAGGCTCTCAATATAATCTGGAGATGTGGATAAATATTATTCTAAGAGATTTTTTATAAAAGTTGACAAGATCACCTTCATTTTTCAGATAAGGAGAGATGTTAACAGTGATTTTGAGAGCTTCTATTGAATAGTTTTGTTTCTATTTCAGCAAGATTTTTTTCTTAGCATTTCTGAAGTTCCGAGCATCTTGCTTGCACTCATATAGTAAGTTTTTTTACTTGAATACCATTATTCACAACAATCTATGGTACTTGTATAACAAAACAACGATCACTTGTCATTTGTGCATTTTTGTTTACAGAATAGATTATCATATTGAAGATTATCATATACAAGCTTCCATGAGCAACTTACTGGTTGTTTCTTTTGTCCACTTTCAGCTTTAAAGACAAGTAAGTCATGAATTTTCTCATTGTACACTTCAAAAAAGCTCATTTCAAGACGATACAAAATCTAGTGAAATTAATAAAAAAAAAGTTAATAATACAGTTCAAAAAAATATTTTCATCATCCTTTGCTTCAAAAATTAACCTGGATTATCAGATCCCGCTATTCAATGCTACAAGCATTTGTACTGAAAGGACTTGCCAAGAGAAATGATATCACAGAATAGTTTGGGTCAGAAGGGACCTTTGAAAGTGATCTAGTCCAACTCGCCTGCTATTGCCAAGAATACAATTTATTGGCATTCCATCCACAGACATTCCCAGATGATAACTATCAAGCTTAAATAAATAAATAAATAAATAAAGTTATACAACCCCCTCAGAAGTTTCAGGGTTTGGTTATCAGTACATGAAAGCATAGTTTCATTTGCACCTACACTAGTCTCATTCCCTTAGGGGGATTGCGCTTCTACAGCATAATACATGTGACAAAGGAGGCAGGGATTGATGTTGTCAGCATCCTGTCCTGGAACAGAAGGACCTAATGGAGAGATAAACCTTGATCCTACCTACAGCAATTTAAAAAACAACAGCAAACTTTCATGAAAACATATCTCCTTCCTCTGAAGGCATCCAGGTCTTTTTCTTTTTTAAATAAAGTTGAACTTCAAAAGGCAAGGAAGAAAGCAGCAAAAAAACTAAAACACTGAAGTCAGAAATACAAGATTCAAGACAATTTGCAGCAACAGAATCACTTACTTACAATGCATAGGCAAAGGAATAACTCACTCATGGGCATTTTTTAGAAATTATGCTCTCTAGCCAAACTCAGTAATAAATAACCTTCCTAGATTTCTCAGTGTCTATCAAATCTACTGTAGGATCAAAATACTATGTGTTCACTGGTATTAGGAGTCAAAGTCAAGAATTCAAGCATAAAGCAATAAAGAAATCTGGACTATTTAAAAAAGGAAAAGTTTGTGTGCATAAGCTTAACTGAACATTAAGGTCTACTGCCCTGAGTCTCAGTCCTTACCGATATGGACAAACATACAGAGAAAAAGACTACAAAGAACAGCCTTTGTCACCAGCATGTTTTGCATCAGATATTCTTCATCCAAAAAAGAGGATAAATCTAAATTTCTAATCCTTTTCACAGTTTTAAGAGACATTGAGAGTTTCTAACCACAGATTATGATTTGTATTTTTACTGTGGAAAGCTTTAGGTGCACAATTCAAATCTCAGGTCTTGTAGTGTAGTCAGGCGGGTTCCTGAAGTGATTCTGTACCAGCAATTCAGTCTTAGAAAAACCTTAACATCAGTCAGACAAAATAATAAGCATACCTGAAGAATGCCCACAAACCAATCCCCTGCATTCTCGGTTTGGGCCTTTTCTTCTTAAGACATGAAATGAGTAATTAAAAAAAATCCAGCCTTTAACAGTGTCTCCAGTTATGATTCTCAAAATCTACCATTACTACACCAATTAACTGGGGCAGAAACAGAATCTAACCCTTCGCTAAAACACTCTTGAAAAGATTACCTCTGTTGTTTTTAAAACAATGTATCATAGGTGTAGGACAGGAATTGAAATCAAAACACACTGTGATCAGATGAAACATGCCCACCCCCTCTCAGAAAACAACTCTTCCATATGGAGTTATGTATGAATAAAGACCTATTCTCAAAACAGAGAAGGAAACAAAACATTATTTACAATGAGAATTTTCAAGTCTTAAAAAAATAATAATAATCCAGGTGGTGATAATAGCTGTTGGGTTGTTTTTTTTTATTTCAGCAAGAATACTGAGCTAGAATACTTGAAAGTGTATTTTGCTTTGATACGTGACAATGTTTAAACATAAAAGTTATATTTTTTGAGTTCTATTTTATATGCCTCCGCTGAAAGTATGGTACCCACTAGCATTTCTTTACAAAAATCTTATCTTGTAAGACATACGACAGAGGAAAGAATCCTAGTCTAGTAACACATCAAAAATACCAAGCCCATATCTCCTTTTTACATTACTGTCATTAAGGAAGCAAAACAATGTTGATTCTGACCATATTGGGAACCCTGTTAATCAGGGCTACTAGCAGAAGTAAGATTTGAATCAGCAACAGAATACAAACCTTAATAAATGGAATAGCACTAAGGTATCAAATGAAAGAATGAAATGAGTATCAAAATAACAAACTGCATCAGTTCCTTCAAATTTCAATGTAAGGTCATACAGTATATGTGTAATTATACCACCTGTTGCTTGTCCATTTGTGCTATTTGAGTGAAAAGATCTTCACAAAGTCTTGGAATTATTCCTCGGTCTTCATCAAACCCCATCATCCTGTAGTTACAAAAAAACCTGCTAAATTCAGTTTTGTAACTCTTTATAGTAGCTTTAATATTAATTGTATAGCTCTAAACTTGAAATGTCATATGCTTCCAAGTTATGGAAGTAATAACCATCAGAAATAAGCCTGATCTAAGTTGGTGCTTGAGTGGGGAGTTGGACAAGATGACATCCAGGGGTCCTCTCCAATTCATCCACTGAGAAACGGGTTGAAAACCCAAGTTGAACGAAAACCCTACAGCAACTTAAGAGCAAGTTGCAGTATAGATTGTGAACATATAGACATTTGATATCCTAACATTCATGCATTTTATATTCTCTGCACACTGTCAGTGTAGTAACCTAAGCCTCTCTCCACCACTGGTATGGTTTTTTCCTGTCTAGTTCTGCCACTGCACAACACCAGTGTACCGGAGTAATCCATCTACAGTCTAGAGGCGCACACAGCTGTACAACATCGTTGTCAACAGAAATTCCTTGTGTACACCTGATCTGAGAACACAGTTATTACTGATATTAATTTCAGCTTTGCTTAAAATACAAAGGGATGAAATTAAGTAATTGTTTACATGAAGGTGGAAGAAATAAAAACAAAAACCAACCAAACAACAAACCTACAAATAGGATAACAATTGCAATACTGAGCATACCTTTCTTTTAGGCCAAGGTAAATAAACATTACAAGTAAAATTTTAGTTCCCAATTAAAGAGGACAATCCTACCTCTGAATAACTTCTAATCTATTATAAATTCAATAGAAACCTTAAAACTAGGACAAATTTAATAGAAATATTTCTGATCTACAACTACACATATATAAGTACCTCATGGGAATTATAAAGCTGAAAGAATTTATTTTAATAGATGCATGCTTGGAAACAAAAAAGCTCACTAGGCATTCTATTGAAAAATACAAGATATTCAAAATTGGCTACAAACCCTTCAAATGTTGTCTGGGATTATTCTGTGTAAAGACTGGATTTCAAATAAGCAGTGCCACAAACACCTGTATTTTTTTATTTGAAGTTCTGAAACAGTCAAGACCGTAATTAGAATGACCTCTTAAAGGTCTTGTCCAAAAAGCATAATATACTTCAGAACATGTCACTTCATGCACAAAATCACAAACAGTGGTGAAAAATAGCATGGGGAGAGTCTGCCAAGCTCTCAGCATTAATAAAGTTTTTTCTCCACTAAAATTTCTGGGAAGAGCTTTTTTTTTCTTCAGTAGAAGCTGAAAGAGGTCAGTGTCAGGTACATATATATACTCCACAGCTCAGTCTTAATTGTTATAAAATTGGTTTAATTATTTTTGTTTTGAAATATACAAAAACATACCAACACCATTTAATAACTATGAAATCTATTTCATACGATCTCTTTTTCATAACATTGCATAACAATGAGACCCTACAGAATTTTAACAATTATTATTAGGAACTTACGTGTAAGATTTTCCAGAACCAGTCTGCCCATAAGCAAAAAGACAAGTGTTATATCCTTCAAAAGCTCTTTCTAGGAGCGGCACTGCCAAAGTTTTGTAAATCATTGCTTGGCTTGCAAAATTAGGATGACACTTGTCAAAAGACCAGAAAGAAAAGTCATAACTGAAGCTGTAAACTTGGTTTGTGGCTGGATTTCGTACAGTTGTCTCCGAACCACCCATGGAGATTACAGGGAGTGGGTTTTCATTTTTCTCTCTGAATGGAAAGAGGGAAAAAAATAAAAATTAAGAAGCATAAGCTACATGCTTTAAGTTAATCATTTCAATTGTCTTAAGGAAAATAAAAAGTCTGATAATCATTGTTAAAAAAACCCCAACAAACCTGTTTGAATGAACATACTAAGTATTCAAGCTCAAAGTATTTCAGCTAATGAATGTTAAAAATATCCCCAAATGCCTATGAAGAGAATCCAGCCTCTTAATACAAGCTTTATCTTCACATTCCATGAAATATCAGCTGATTTCAAAGTGTGTATTTTATCTTTATTGGGTTAGTGATTAAACAATTCAGAAAATACAAAGCAGAAATCAACATACACTATAAAAGCTACTATTAACATCAGAAATAAGTCCAGGATACAAACCTGTTACTGAAAGGCCGTACACGCACAGCTACAATCACTTTGCTGTTTTCCACTTTGAAAACATCTTTCTCGGTACTACTGCTCTCAGCTGGAGTTTCTGTGTTCTCGTTTGGTTTTGAGCTACTCACAGAAGGAACACTGGAGACACCAGCTTTATTTTTGGCTAAAATCTGAAGAGGGGGTGTTAGTTTCTTTGAAGCAGACAGAGGTGCTTGATCCTGAGAAGTGCTGTTCTTTGGTGTAAGCTTAAACCTTTCTGTTGAACCCTTTGTTGGTGTTCTTGGTCTTTCCAAACTGTTATGTTTTGCATTCGAGTGTTGTAACCTTTGCTTAACAGCTAGCTTACTTATATTGCTTTTTTCTTTCAGTTGTTCTCCTGATAGCCCATTAATATATTTTGAGGTAACGAATTGTTCTGATTTAGAAACTTCATTTTGAAATTGTGTGTCAGCAGCGCTTGTCCTGTATTTTGAATGGGTGCAGCTATCATTTTCATGTAGACCATCACCAAAGCCAGAGGAATCCTTGTTGTTCCTGTAACGCTGCAACTTCATACTTGACTGACCCTCAGCTATCTTAAAGCTTGGTTTAACATCATGGGTATCATTATTATTAATATTTGGTGGAAGTGCAATCTTGTAATTTCTTCGTGTAGCACAGTCATTATTTTCTATTCCAGGCACAGCACACTGATTAATTTTACTCTTCTCTATAGAGCCAGTCCTCACACGCCTCTGCAGATTAAGTCCTTTCTCCGTTTGTGTATTTTCCACACCCTGTGTTGTGTTAGTATGCAATTGTTTGCTATCGGACATGGATTTTTTGCTTGCTCCTGTTCTCCTCTGGAGTGTTAATCTGCCTTCAGGTTTAAGTGTAGTTGATGTGTCACACACTTTTTTACAGGCTGAAATTACATAGGTCCTATTTAGTTCCTCAGTCTTACTCTGAGAACATGAAAGTAGACTACCTTTTTCTTCTCCTGACACCTGTGATTTCAGCTGCTGCCCAGACACTTTACTGCTAGTAAAGGTATTCTGTGGAGAAGTCTTCTGCAAAGTGGCAGTACACCGCACCTCAGCTGGGCCTCTTGCAGGAACTGTGTAAATAGGCATTTTGTTTTCCAGCAAGTTAATGTTAGTTTTTTAATAAGTACAACACTTTTCCTAAAAGATTCTTTCTAGTTGCTTCTTCTTAAAGAATCTGGGAGAGAAAGCAAAAATTATTTATGATGCTCATGTCCGCCATGAGTTATGTTTTGGTGCATAAGGAGCTCTTCACATATACTGCATTAAATACATGTTCCTAAACATTAGTAACAATTAGTAGCCTGTTTCATCTCAAGTACTTAAAAAAAAAAATAATCCTTAATATTTGAATGACTGCTTCCACCAATAATGGGCTATTTGATTCCACTTACTGAGTTCCAAATTTCAGAAGGTAAACCAAATGTCATGAAGAAGCACCAGCCGGCACAAAGAACTATCTAACTGTTTAGCAACAAAGATCAATGTGGACATTTCCAAATGATCTACCATAGTGCCAAAAGAAAGGGAATTCAGGATCATGCCTCCATTCACACACAACTATTTATGCTCTTAGTGTTTCATAGCTAACAGACTCCAATAGAACAACATTATTAATGTTGAATAGGAAATCTGTGAACAGGGAAAGCAGATTTTTTTCAGGATTTTGATATATAAAACCCACTATCAGAATAGGGCAGTTAATAAAGATGACTACTACAATATGTTTGGACATTACTTTCATTCACTTTAGTACATACACGCATAGCAAAACAAAAAGATACCTAGCCTAGGGGACATAAGAAAAACTGTAAAGTGTGCTTCACATCCTTTTTACATGTAAATATCTAGAAAACTTTATATATACAATCTGTACAGAAAAAGCTTTCACTATTGTATATGCATCGTAGTTATTGGGTTGTTAGAGGTCTAACATCACTATGCACTACAGACTTGCCAGCTGCAACCAATTTGCTATTGAAAGTCACCAAGAAGTCACTCGCCTTAGATCCTTCAAAAATGGTACAGATCATTACAAAAGAAGCAGAAGGTCAGGGGGAAAAAGGAAAGCAAGATGACAGTGAGTGATATAGAAGCAATGATTTAACCATTGCTCCAATAGAAGTTTCTTTCAATGCTATGCTTTTAAGTTACAGCTTTTGGAGTACTCTCAGAACTTTCGCAGTTACATCCACTTCTACATGTCATTACTGCACAAAGTTTTGATAGCTCAAAAGCTGTGAGCGAGGAAAGTTAGAAGAATTTCAAGCCAGGGTGTTTATTGCTCAATCCAGTCTGATACAGGAAGCTACTTATGTTACACAAGTGGTAAAATACACATTTTGTGGTTCCCTCTAGCATGAGTAAATAAAGAAACATGGTTGTAAGCCACGAATTGCTTTAGTGTTTTCTGAAAAGTCTGCTTTTTCCATTCAGCTTAAAAATAACTAGCGTAACAAACTCTGCACCCCTCCCTGTTGCTAGCAGCGCCTTGAGAATATTCACAGATTTTCTATAGAAAATTTAATATCCCCATTAAAAGTTCCTTCATTCTAAAGTAAGGAATAAGGTTCAAGATTTGTTAAAAGTACGTTTGTTCCTCATTTTTGATTGATTACAAATACTAGCTAGAGATGAAACCCAGGTGCTCAAAGCTGGATGGAAGCGTGGGAGAAATGTTCAGCTTTACTGCCCTTCCAAACCCACCCTCCTCAGTCAGGCCCCCGTGACACTCGTAACCGCCACAGATTCGCTGCACGACGGCCCCACCGAGGCAGACCCTCAACCCGCCGCGGCCCCGCGCCCTCAGGGAGAATGCGAGGGGAGCGCAGCGGCTCCCCCGCCGAGCCCGAGGGGAACTCCAGGGGCAGCGCCTACCGCGCCCAGAGCCCGCCACCCCGCGCTGACAGCCCAGCTTCGCGGCTCCCAAAACGGCGGCCCCCGCCAGGGAGTGCCAGCCGCCGGGACCCAGCGGGGAGCCCCTTCCCTCAGCCGCCGGGACCCGGGAGGGAGCCCCGTCCCGTCCCTCAGCCGGGACCCGGCGGGAAGCCCCGTCCCCCACCTCACCCGCCGGCCTCACTCCGCACCGACCACCGAGCGCGCCCTCCGCCCAAGCCGTTTGAATGCGCCGGGCCCGCGCCGATTGGCTCCTGCGGGGCCCGCGCCGATTGGCTCCTGCGGGGCCCGCGCCGATTGGCTCCTGCGGGGCCCGCGTCAGAGGGGGCAGCCCCCAACGCCACCGCCGCGGGAGCAAGCGCGGTGCCATCCCGGCTGCTGAGGCGAGCCCCGCCCGCAGCCCCGCTCCCCGCAGCCGGCCGGGCGCCCCGGCCTTCCCGTGCGAAGCGCTTCCTTCCCGCCAGGGAGGCCGACGGGCAGGACACCCGGCGCCGTCGGCCGCCCCCCGAATGCCAGGCAGGGCCCGGGTCTACCCCCCGGCTGCAGCGCTCACCGCCTGCCCCGCTGAGGAGCGCAGGGTTAGCAAGAGTATCAAGTACCCCTTCGTGCATCCACCACCAGAAATATAGACCGGTCTCATATTGAACAATATACGCGTTTTATATAAGATCTGGCATTTATAAATACAGTACAACTAAGCAATATGAAAAAGTATCTATAAACAATCACGCAGAGGGAGAGAACTGGCAAGGCAGGGCTGGGACAAGTTAATTTGAGGTTTTTCCCTGCATCAGATTATCTTAAAAGTAGTAGCAACAGTGCATAGAAAACAGCAGAAATCATAGTAAGTACTGTATTTTAGATTATCAGAATTTATAATAGTTATTAATAACTATCTAAATCTGCTGCTGTTAAAGAACCCCTCACCAGTGCCACGCATAAGTCATCTGTCTTACAGCAGGTAAGACCCACTCTTTTTGTTTCTAGTTGGAGAAAAAAAAATCAGTTACTAAACTTTTTAAAATTATTTTGCTACACAGTAAGCCTACCATACTGCTGTCCTTTGGGTAGAGTAGACATACAATGCACAGGGCTAACATTAACTACCTGGAACAAAATCTGCCACAAAGGGATGATGCCTCACAGCAGCATGAAAGGTCTGCTGAAACTAGTTTCCTCAAGCCTCAGTCTAAAAGAAAAGCAGGCAGGGAGGGGAAAGAAAAGGAAAGTTTTGATTATGACCTATTTCAGACTTTGGATGGCAAGTAACACAATGGTTATGGTTAAAAACATAATATGGTTTTGTTCTCATTTCCTGAAAAAAATAAGTATCTGGTGTCAAAAGCATGGCAAGTTATGCTTAAATGTGTAGTAAATACAATCAGTTATACTTTAACATTTCATTAAGTAAACCCATAAACTTCTAATTTAACTTGCATGGTTTATCTTCTTTCTCTAGAATGAAGTTATACTAACAACCAAGTCTTTCTGTATTGCCAAATGCTTGAGCAGGACTTCTAACAGGTTCACAGGCAATAAAGGAGAAACTAAACTTTCAGTACTGTTTACAAACAAAACGTGCGTATATGTTCATGAGAAACCCTCAGACAGCATACTGAGGATTCAGAGAAACGTTCTCAGTGGAAGCTTTTACGTACACTAACAGGAATAGATTGAGGCTCGTTTTCAAAAGACTAATATGTCAACAATATTTTTTTCGGGGGGTGGGGGGCATCCTTTGCAAAGATCTTATCTCAATATAATGACATGAAAATTGCCAGCAGACTGTTTCACAAGAACTCTGAAACGATTATTCAGAAATATTAAAACAAAAGAAAAAGTATCTTATCAGCGTATGTTGCAAGCAAGACCAAAGACTGCTGGTTTTGAAAAAGGGTTACATGGAGTAATTCAAACACACAATAGTCTGTATTTCAAAATAAAGATGAAAAATGAGACTCCTTGAAAAACTGACTATATAAAGTTCTTTAAAAAAGGCAATATACAAGAATCATAATTCCATGTTTATTTTAATCCCATTTTTATTACAATTATGTAACTATAAATATATCTTCATTACCTCTGAGAATTATTTTTGTCATGTTTTCTAATAATGTCCATGATATTATCTCCTGTTACAAGGCTATTCTGTAATTGCTTAAGTCTCTGTTGTTCCCTTCTCTTTTGGTCATGAAGATAAGGGGAATTAAGCAGCTGGGGAGGAAGAATGGTGCCTGTTGGTTTTACTCTCTTCACAACATCCCAAAAGAGCTTCTTGCTGTTGTTATTGATAAAAGTAATTGCAGTTCCACTGTGACCCAACCTCCCCGCTCTTCCAACCTGAAAAAGCAAAAACTCATTTTAAGTTATCAATATTAAATGGAAGTCCTTCAAATGTTCTTTAAGTTTATTTTTAGTTATAAAACAGCAACTGACCTAAGTGATAAGGCCAAATATCTTGATCTCATCTTCTAAGCACAAAGTTTTAATAAGCATCCTGAATTCAGGATATGCAGATCTGAAGCTTTAGCATCTAAAATTACAACTTGCTCATGGGACATACTGGAACTCCAATATTGATACTGAGATATAAGATACAGCCTATGGGCAAAGGCTTACAGTAAATCTGGTCCAAACAAAATGTTTTACAAAAATGTTTACTATAGCAATGCCATCAAGCACCGATATACAAGCATGACCATAAAAATGCCTTTTACTTTCAGTGTTCTAGTAACTCAACATTACTTTTCAGTATTATCCAAAGTGCATGAACAAATTAGAAACAAAACAATCTACAAATACTACTTAGGAAGAGATAGTATGTTATTACTGGTATAGTTTTGATGCTAGGGAAGACCCATTTTTATTTACTTAGTACTCACTTGAAATTTAGCAGAAAGACAATTAAAAACCAGAGGTGTACCGATGTTGGTAACACAGAATGCTTTAGGAGTTCATCAGAACGGATGACTTCCAGAGGTCCTCCCCACCTATTCAGAACAGATCTACCTTCAAAATTACATCAGTTTGCTTAGGGACTTGTCATATGGAGTTCTGAGTGTCATCTAAGCACAACGGTCCCACCACCTCCCTAAGCAGCCTGCTCCACTGCCTGACTACTCTCATGTGAAAAACATTCTTCCCTGTTATGACACCAGAATTTCCCTGGCAACAAGTTGTGACTGTGGCTTCTTGAGCTTTCACTATGCATCTCCAAGAAGAGTCTCCAATGTAACTGCCCATTACCAAACAGAAAACAGCAATTAAATCTCTGCTTCAGGTCAAAGCCCAGTTCCCTCTGCCTCTCTTCGTCAGCCCCCTGACTTCGGACTCTCTCCACTTTGTTGGCTTTTCTTGTAGTTGATGGCCTCAAAACCGAGCACAGTAGTAGAGTACTGCGGCTTTGTAAGTGCCAAAAAGGGTACTAATTAGTTCTCCTGGTCTGCTGGCCAAACTAAGGTTGGGGTGTGTGTACATAAACATACATGCACAAACCCAAAAACCACACACCATCTTAAAGCTGGAGATCCTCAACAAAAAAAAAATCAGAGCAGATACTGAAGTAGGAAGAGGGAATGAAAATCAGAGTTCACAACTGCTTTCCTGATAGTATTACATGCATATCCCACACTGCATATGAGCTGCAGTAGGAAGAGGAGTATTTGGCCTTTCTTCACACAAATAATAAAAACATGGTAAATTTTGCTTTCTGTTGACACAAAATGATACAAATGAGTACAAAACAGGAAGAATAATAATGCAAACATAACTGATACCAGAACACTGTTCCAGGATTTAATAACTTACATAGGAGATATGAGAACAGTGTTATGGAAGTTATATTCAGTTATGGAAGAAATATTCCACCTTTCTTTCCTTTCCTATAAAAACAATATTCTGAAGAGAAAAATAATCTTCATGTTTCACGTAAATCAAAATTTCCACAGGTGGATGTCACATTTCAGTATGCTTTTCAAATAATACTTCAGCAATTTATTTATTTACCTGATGTACATATTCATCCATACTTGAAGGCATATCAAAATTTACTACCAATTTGACATTGACAAGGTCAAGCCCTCGTCCAAGGACTCCAGTACTTACTATAACTTCATACTTCTCTTGAAGTAATCCCTGGCAAGGGAGAAACAAAACAAAACAAAAATAATTGTTTTCTTTATTTATATTTTTAACCTCTTCAAGCATAAGCTAGGGTTAGTTATATAGTGTAAAAACACACCCAGTGGGATTCTTCTACTGCAAAAGACACAACGGCCCCCCTGTATTCTTGATTTGAATAGGAATATAATTCACAGAGCTAATTAAAGAGAGATCGAACCCAGAGTTTTAATTAAAAAATCATCAATTAAAGTTAAATGTATGTTTAAATTCCCATTTCAAAGCAAATAACCTAGGAAATAATCTCCAGTATTTAATCTGCATTTAAAATGGCATTATTATCTACAGTTTTGCTTGGTCCCATCTGTCTCTCCTCTCTCCCAGCAATACTCCAGGTTTTACTGCAGAAAAGCAGTAAATTATGACTTAACTGATTCAAATCTGGCCATTTAAAATCTATCAAAACCTCCATAACTTTAGGGGACACAAACCTGTAATATGTCCGTTCTTTCCACTTGAGACTTTTCAGAATGCATAGCTGTACACTGCAATCCCGTGATCTTATGAACAGCATCACTCAACAGATCTGCTCCTAACTTACAGTCCACAAACACCAATACTGGAGGCTTGAACAGTTTCTTATCCTGTAAAATTAAACAGTTTACGTGAGAAGGTATCACAACAGTTTGCTGCTCATCATCAGCAACTTGGATTCAACTTCAGCTCATTACCTCTAACATTAACAAGACTTTCAGATAAATAAAAGTTTTTACAACTCCACATAAGAAGGAACAAGATACCAGCCATGAAACTATACAAATCTGTACATCATGAACATCTAATGGTTTGTAGACTCAGAACCCATGTTTGTATCAATACATGCATTTTTTTAGAAGTCAGAAGCTTTCTTTTCTGGTTCTTTAAATGTTATGTAATAATTATATAATTTTTTTTAATGTTCTGAGGTGCTGTTAAAGATTCTTATTTACTTCTTGGGTAATCAATCAAGTCAGGCAAGACTCCCGAGTTCCTCCCCAAAGTACTCATACAAGGTATATATTGTTATTCATATTAATTAAAAAAAAAAAAAGAAAAAAGAACAAACTAAATTAGTCTTCTCACTGTTTTTTTTAATAACTTTTAAAATAACAAACCATTCCCAGACCATAAAGCAGCTATGACAGCTTAAGAAACTCCTGTTTTTCTACCACTCACAAATAACCAATACAAACCTTTGGGATGCCATGCTGCAAATCACAAAAAAATTATCAAAATTGTACTTTTTGGATCTCAGCACAGGAATCTAGTTTGCTGTAGCACAGAAAGAGGTGTGAGCGACAGGGGTGGAGTAATCCCTGAAATTGCCATTAAAGCTCTTTCATTGCAGAACTACTGAACTAGTCAGTGCAGTAATATGCTTAAACTCACTCCACTTCTTCACTACATACAGATTAGAATGAAAGATGAGAACCTGACAGAGATGTGGAAAGACATGAATAAAGTTGTTCTTATGAGAAATATATTACACTTACATTTAGTATCTCAAACAGCTTTTTCTTTTTAGATGGTTCTTCTACCCACAAGATAATTTGGCGAATATTGGAACATGGCAGATTCTTTTCCCCAATTGTTATTCTTACAAAATTGTGCAGAAGCTGATTTGCTAAGTGTTCAATGCCCACTGGAATTGTGGCTGACACCAGTATAGTTTGATGATCGTGAGACATGTCTTCCAAAATATCCAACACTTGCTGCTGGAAACCCATTTTTAACATGGTATCCACCTTGAATTGACAGAAGAACCACAATGTGTATGACTGGCATGTAATAGTCCAAATGCAGAAGTAATTTTGGTCAGAAGAAAAGCTAAGTGAGAAAATTAATAACAAATGGTTCAGACTCGTCTAGCAGAATTACCCAGTCAGGTATCTAAGTCTTTTATAGCCATCAGAACATGCACTGTTCAAATATATTTCAAATTGTGTTAAAAAAATGCGTTTTTCTTTTAAATATATTTCATATTTATAATGAACACTGTATGTTTAATCAGTTAGACTAGCCACTCACACTGGCTCTTCAAGAACCTCTGTACAGGCAATACAGCCCTGATAAATAAAAACTTACTTCATCCACCACTACAATTTTTATGCCATGCAGCTGAACAGAACTTTGCTTCAAAATCTCAAGAAGTCGTCCAGGTGTTGCTACTATAACCTAAAAAAAACCCAACAAAAATTAAACAAACAAACAAAAAAAAAACCCAAACCACCCAGGAGTTAGAAATTCCATAAAAGGACAGGTAAGTACTCTAGAGAAACTACAGTTACAGCACATAGGTGAGAACGGCACTAACTAGTTAAATTACTTCCATTCAAGTAAGTCCTAAAACTTTTATACTTAACTTCATAAGATTATGAAGCCTCAAAAAGAAACGGACCTTTTAGACCTTTTAGAACTCTAATGGAAGTATCTAAACACAAGCAATGTAATCTGCTTTTCGTAATACTTTTTTTCATTAAAAATGAACTACTTTTGCTGTAAATTACAACTTCTTGTCTAATAAAATAACATTTCAGTCTTTGAAAGCAGCAGTATCACGCATGAAACATTTTAACAACTAAAAATGTTATGTTTAATCAGAAGTCAAAATGTTAAAAAAAAATAATGTACTACTGTCAAAGTTTCAAGAGCTAACAAATATTTTTGTAGTTTTGACTTAGGAAAACCACATCTTTGTGTGCTCATACATGTCAACAGCAGCATTTTTCATTTCTATGAATGTCATGAAAATGTAACTCTCCACAGGATCTTTCTACACTATAGTCCTTACCTTAACACTTTGCTTGAGACGGTGAAGCTGTGGTGGCAGCGGTAAACCTCCTACCAGGAGAACTGTTCTCATGTTAGGTAAACCAGCCATCAGTTCTTTAGCTTGTCTCTCTATCTGAATTGCTAACTCCCTTGTTGGTGCCAAAATAAGGGCAGATGGAGTTTCTGTCTAGAAAGAGGGGGAGAAATCTGTTGACCGTGTAATTGCTTTATGTTTAGATAAAAAGCTTTCAAGATTAATTCTCCCAATACTAAAATATAGAGTGTAGCTACTGTGGACACAGTTAGACTGCTAATACCCTTTCCATTTGAACACAGAAGGCAGAAAGGGATTATATCCTTAACAATGCAGGCCAAGGAAGCCTATCCCTCAACTGCTCAACTTTTGAAAACAAAAAAATAATGCATGCATAAATATACTGTAAAATAGCTTCCTGACAACAAAAGGCCCAGAAAGCTAGTAGACATTTGTAAATATTGGTTTTTTCTATTTTAGTTACTGTACTTAATCTGTAACACAAATTCAGAATGCATTCCAGACAAACTCAAAACACATGATGCTACTTTAATCTAGAGATCATAAAAAAAGTTTTTAGAAGTCTTCATATTACTATAGACTATTTTCCTTTATTCTCTTGCATATCACTAAGTAAATACATTAAACACTAGCCAGAGATGGTAAGCTGTGATAGGAACTTTATACAGCAAAATATGTGCGCCTGAAATTTTAAAACAACATTAATAGGCCCTGTGACCCACTACTAGTCAGCCAGGTAGAAATGAATCATTAAAGTGCTACAGTCTTTTTATTTTTATTTTTTTTTGTTCCTTATATAAGGACCTTAAAATAATTTATCACCTCTGTGATACCTCCCCAACCCAGAAAACACAAAGTCACAAGGTAGCAATTCCTCTCAGATTAATGTAGATTCTTAACTCCAGTTAACACATACTAACAAAGTAA